>NC_064807.1:31811971-31835125 GCF_023721935.1 Panthera uncia
TTAGTAGGGTGTTCTTTAACCTCCATGCTTTTGGAGGTTTTCCAGACTTTTTCCTGTGGTTGATTTCAAGCTTCATAGCATTGTGGTCTGAAAGTATGCATGGTATAATTTCAATTCTTGTAAACTTATGAAGGGCTGTTTTGTGACCCAGTATATGATCTATCTTGGAGAATGTTCCATGTGCACTCGAGAAGAAAGTATATTCTGTTGCTTTGGGATGCAGAGTTCTAAATATATCTGTCAAGTCCATCTGATCCAATGTATCATTCAGGGCCCTTGTTTCTTTATTGACTGTGTGTCTAGATGATCTATCCATTTCTGTAAGTGGGGTGTTAAAGTCCCCTGCAATGACCACATTCTTATCAATAAGGTTGCTTATGTTTATGAGTAATTGTTTTATATATCTGGGGGCTCCGGTATTTGGCGCATAGACATTTATAATAGTTAGCTCTTCCTGATGGATAGACCCTGTGATTATTATATAATGCCCTTCTTCATCTCTTGTTATAGCCTTTAATTTAAAGTCTAGTTTGTCTGATATAAGTATGGCTACTCCAGCTTTCTTTTGGCTTCCAGTAGCATGATAAATAGTTCTCCATCCCCTCACTCTCAATCTAAAGGTGTCCTCAGATCTAAAATGAGTCTCTTGTAGACAGCAAATAGATGGGTCTTGTGTTTTTATCCATTCTGATACCCTATGTCTTTTAGTTGGCGCATTTAATCCATTTACATTCAGTGTTATTATAGAAAGATACGGGTTTAGAGTCATTGTGATGTCTGTATGTTTTATGCTTGTAGTGATGTCTCTGGTACTTTGTCTCACAGGATCCCCCTTAGGATCTCTTGTAGGGCTGGTTTCGTGGTGACAAATTCCTTCAGTTTTTGTTTGTTTGGGAAGACCTTGATCTCTCCTTCTATTCTAAATGACAGACTTGCTGGATAAAGGATTCTCGGCTGCATATTCTTTCTGTTTAGCACACTGTAGATATCGTGCCAAGCCTTTCTGGCCTGCCAAGTTTCAAAGGAGAGATCAGTCACGAGTCTTATAGGTCTCCCTTTATATGTGAGGGCACGTTTATCCCTTGCTGCTTTCAGAATTTTCTCTTTATCCTTGTATTTTGCCAGTTTCACTATGATATGTCGTGCAGAAGATCGATTCAAGTTACGTCTGAAGGGAGTTCTCTGTGCCTCTTGGATTTCAATGCCTTTTTCCTTCCCCAGTTCAGGGAAGTTCTCAGCTATAATTTCTTCAAGTACCCCTTCAGCACCTTTCCCTCTCTCTTCCTCCTCTGGGATACCAATTATGTGTATATTATTTCTTTTTAGTGTATCACTTAGTTCTCTAATTTTCCCCTCATACTCCTGGATTTTTTTATCTCTCTTTCTTTCAGCTTCCTCTTTCTCCATAACTTTATCTTCTAGTTCACCTATTCTCTCTTCTGCCTCTTCAAGCCGAGCCGTCGTGGTTTCCATTTTGTTTTGCATTTCGTTTAAAGCGTTTTTCAGCTCCTCGTGACTGGTCCTTAGTCCCTTGATCTCTGTGGCAAGAGATTCTCTGCTGTCCTGTATACTGTTTTCAAGGCCAGCAATTAACTTTATGACTATTATTCTAAATTCACTTTCTGTTATATTATTTAAATCCTTTTTGATCAGTTCATTAGCTGTTGTTATTTCCTGGAGATTCTTCTGAGGGGAATTCTTCCGTTTGGTCATTTTGGATAGTCCCTGGAGTGGTGAGTACCTGCAGGGCACTTCCCCTGTGCTGTGGTGTATAACTGGAGTTAGTGGGCGGGGCCGCAGTCCGACCCGATGTCTGCCCCCAGTCCACCGCTGGGGCCACAGTCAGACTGGTGTGTGCCTTCTCTTCCCCTCTCCTAGGGGCGGGATTCACTGTGGAGTGGCGTGGCCCGTCTGGGCTACTTGCACACTGCCAGGCTTGTGTTGCTGGGGATCTGGCGTATTAGCTGGGGTGGGTAGGCAAGGTGCACGGGGGCTGGAGGGGCAGGCTTAGCTCGCTTCTCCTTAGGTGATCCACTTCAGGAGGGGCCCTGTGGCAGGGGGAGGGAGTCAGATCCGCTGCCGGAGGTTTGGCTCCGCAGAAGCACAGAGTTGGGTGTTTGCACTGCGCGAGCAAGTTCCCTGGCAGGAACTGGTTCCCTTTGGGATTTTGGCTGGGGGATGGGCGGGGGAGATGGCGCTGGCGAGTGCCTTTGTTCCCCGCCAAGCTGAGCTCTGCCGTCCGGGGGCTCAGCAGCTCTCCCTCCCTTTGTCCTCCAGCCTTCCCGCTTTCCGAGCGGAGCTGTTAACTTATGACCTCCCAGACGCTAAGTCGCGCTTGCTGTCGGAACACAGTCCGACCGGCCCCTCCGCTTTTGCCAGCCAGACTCGGGGTCTCTGCTTGGCGGGCGAGCCGCCCCTCCGCCCCGGCTCCCTCCCGCCAGTCCGTGGAGCGCGCACCGCCTCGTCCCCCTTCCTACCCTCTTCCGTGGGCCTCTCGTCTGCGCTTGGCTCCGGAGACTCCGTTCTGCTAATCCTCTGGCGGTTTTCTGGGTTAGTTAGGCAGGTGTAGGTGGAATCTAAGTGATCCGCAGGACGCGCGGTGAGCCCAGCGTCCTCCTACGCCGCCATCTTCCCTCCTCCTCCTGAGTTATATTCTTAATAATTGAATCAGAAGTATTTTGTTTAAGATTGCATCTCTTTTAGAGTCCATGTTAATACTTTCTGTTCAGCCATTTCAAGGCATGAAAATGTGTGATATACCACATTTTCAGACCTTTGTAAATGGAGGAAGTAGTTTTCTCACTTATCTTTGATGTGGCCCTTGTGAGTGACACACATTGTTTTTATTTTCTGTTTAGTCATTGAATGTCTGTGTTTTCTTGGAAAAACTTAACTGTATTGACTCTGATTTCTATATCATAATCTGCCTGTGTATTTTCCCAATAATTAAAAAAATTCTCACTCAAATTATAAGATATAGGGAAATTTATTAATTTAAGAACTCTGGAGATAATAGGATAGTTCATTAAGTAGAATTTCAATTAAGAAGTAAATGCTTTTCATATATTTTGGTGAGAGATGACAGTTTTGTTTTGCACATATTTTCTTATTTAGTGACATTTGCCAGATCTTTCTGTCTTGATGTTTTAAAACTTTGTGGTGAGGTGAAAACCTTCAAAAATTCTCTAAAAACTGTTGCACAGATTAAAACTGAGGTCTTTGAATACACTCTTTCAAGTGTGAGCAGGTAAAATTCTTCAGTAAATTAAACGAGGTCTGTTAAACTAGTGGAAATAAAGAAGTGAATAAAAATTCATCAGAAAAATTGATGCTTTCCATGAACTACTTATGTAAGAATATAGTTTTAGCAGGTTATCGCTTTTTGCACAAGCAGATGTACAGAATGTCCTCCTGTTTCTACAGCTTTAGCTTCTGGATGGGAGCCTGAAGAGGAACATTGATAAAAAGCTAATAGTTATATCAAGGAAAGCAACAGGAAGAACAGAAGCTGGAAGTTAGTGCATGGAACCTGTTAGTGGATTTGAGTGACCAGAACAAATGATGAACTTTTTTGCATGTTAATCACTCATGTGAGAATATTATGTTTTTCAGCCAGATAGCAGCAATGAAGAAAATGATTCTAGATGGGAGACAAAATTAGACGAAGTTGTTACTCCGGGAGGAAAGACTAAGCCCCTCATTCCAGAGATGTGTTTTATTTATAGTGAAGAAAATATAGAATATTCTCCGCCTAATGCCTTTCTGGAAGAGGATGGAACAAGTCTTCTGATTTCCTGTGCAAAGTGCTGCGTACGGGTTCATGCAAGTAAATGAATCTCTCATTCATCAGTCGTTAGCTTTCAGTGCTTCACATAGTCTTTTTCTCTTACCCGTTTGTCCCCTGCCAAATGTATTACATTGAACTTTGGCATTTGTAATGGTTAGATCATTCTTTCTCACATTGCTTCTGATGGAAGTATGAGTAAGTATAATAATCCCTTTTTCTACAGTTTTGTGCAGTGTCAGTGAAGAGCAGTTTTGTTTGTTTGTTGTCCAGATAATGGGGTCATTGTGGGGCTCCTTTCATACACTTGAATTTTACTTATTTTAAGATATAGTTTGTAAAAACTTGACTTTAAGCTCACATGTTGATTCATGATTATTTTTCTTTGTGACTTTTTAAAAAGAAAACAATATTTCTTTGGTGGTTTGGGGAATTATTGTTAAATTTAATAATCATAGAGCTTAGTTTTTATTCTTTGTAAGAGTAAGAGATCTCTCTTGCCTTCCAGGGGAGAACAGTCATTACAATTATTTCCCCCCGGACTGAGATGGTAGGGCTCCATACCTGTCTCAGTTTGGTATTTTCACATCATGGATAAATGGAAGATAGTTGTTTTTTTTGGTTGTTGTTTGTTTGTTTGTTTGTTTGTTTTTTAATTAGCCTGCCTTGTAAATCCTCTGAAATGTGAAAATATTCTAAATCTATTTTAAAGCATTTTAATATTCCAGATCTCACGAAATTATATGTCATATTAACATACTTTTGTAGGGCTTATCTCTGTCAGTGTAGCACACAGACAAGGTAGGCATACCTTCTGTATTTACCCCTGAGAAACACCAGTCTTACATTGACTAAGTTGAAATGGTTTCCCTATCATTTATTGATTAATTGCATATTGTCAGCTTCCCCAAGAGATTTGAACATAATGTACTTAAAATATAGCAATTCTTGTACTTGTGTCAGTTTGTAACACACCCATATATATATACACACGTTCACCCTGTATTATTATAGAATATAACAGCCAATTCATCATTTCACAAAAAACTAGGATTTAGTTTTTATTCCTAAATGTACTAGTTATAGAATTTAGCCATAGTATTTCATAAACATGTGTCTGAACTAAACATTTTATAGCCTTGGTTAACTATGATAGGCTTTTCTTTGGTAATCACATTTCTGTTATTTTCTCTTTTATTTAAATGTTATGGAAATTTGATATTAAAAATTACTTCTTTAAGTCTTTTAAAACCCTTTGAAAGAAAGTCGGAATAACACATGTTTGTTGGTACTGTATAATTGCTGCTTATATTTGCATCATCAGCTATCTCCTTACACAGTTATTTTGAGTCAGACATGTAACTGAATAGACAAGTAAAATTGAAGATACCCCTTCATCACTAACCGTGAATTGTGCATCCTCTGTCCCTATCACTGAAATTAAAACTAATTAAACATTTTTGAAATGTAATTTTAAATTACATTAATTTGCAAAATATGTCAGAGTTTATTTATTGTGTTATTTTAAAACTTCTTCAGATTTTGCTTCATGAATTGCAGCTTATTTTGAAATATGTTTTGTATGAGTAAAGGACTGGACCCAACAATTTAGAAATTTACTTATTGCAAGAATTATCATCAGTATCCTTTGATAACTATTATGAGCATTTAGTAATAATTACAACCCATACTCTCATGTTTCCTGGTGCTGATCCTGTTAGTTATGAGGCATGAGAACCAAAAGTATCTTTGAGACAGCCTGGTTTATGTTTTGTTCTAAGCAGTGAGAATCAAGAATGGTATCATGGCAAGTAATTCCGATTTTATGTATTTAGTGCTAAGATGTATAATATTGCCAAAATATGAAAGACTTAATTCATGGATCCATTCTATTATATTATAGGTTGCTATGGTATCCCTTCTCACGAGATCTGTGATGGATGGCTATGTGCCCGGTGCAAAAGAAATGCATGGACAGCAGTAAGTCGCCTATTTTAATATATTCTAACCCCTCTTCTCACTCTGCCCACTGTGGACACGTTTAAATCTAGCAATAAGGTAAGGCTGTGCACATGCTTTTGTGTGTACTTCTACACTTACCCATCTTTCCAGTCTTTTCTTTTCAAATCATCCTTTCTGGTGGCTCTGTTCATCATTGAAATATTAAATAAATTTCTAGGTGTCACTTCTCTACTCAGGAGCCTACAGAGGTTGCCAGTTCATCAAAGCAAGTCTAAAATATTACTTCATTTTCTGGTGTAGCTCTATTTTGCAATTATTGAAAATGTATTCTAAGTAACAGTCAAGGTGAGGATTCTTGCTGACCCCTAATGAAACCATGCTCATATGTAACTTTTCCACTAACATGAGGTCTTTCCCCCGTTATTCATTCATGCATTCATACTTCAACAAACTTTGGAGTCTGTCCTGTGCTAAGCATTACCATGAACTTGAGACAGAATCTTTCAAAAATAAGATACCCCACTTGGGGGGCATAGATTCCTTCTCATTTTAAATTGTTTTTCCTGATGAACCTGTTGAAACTTTAGCTTACATCCAAGCATTGAGTTCTGCTCACCTCTTTTTTCACTTAATCTACCCTGTCACCTGTTTTTTCACTTAATTATGTGCTACCTTGATATTTCTTAAAAAATCTCTTTCAAGAACTATCAGGCATTTTTGAAAGTTAGGACCTGTTATATCTCAACATTGTACCCTCACTCTTGATCTCAGAGCAGATTATTTCAATTGTAATAGTAGCATTTGCTTTATTTCTCAGTGATCTCCAATGACAATGAATTAAATTTCTTTGCAACTAGAGTTAAAAACCTGATGGACAATATAAGGAAAATGCCTTACATGATGAAAATTTATGTCATGATATGTATGTTTAGCTCTCAGGGTTGAAAGAGACATATGGTGACTATAAATTAAACATGTCTGAGAATGTCTTTCTGAGTGATTTTATTGCTGGCATTCACTTTAGATAGTGAGGGGAAAATGGGGGAAAGTATGGACATTCTTTATAGCCCAAATAATCTTATCTATTTGGTGTTAGAGGTACTATCTTCTATTTAAGAAGTCTTTTATTAGTGGGCCCAGAAAACATTTTAATATTTCCTTTGATGCGATCATTATGTTAACAAAAACTATGTAAGTGTAGAGTATCTTAAAATTGGCCAGAAAGTCCTGCTGTAATAAGTGTATTCAATTCTTGTTTACCACGCATGTGCTGTGTTTATTGTATGAGCCAACATAAAGCTTTGTAGCATCAGTCTGGCCAGTGATGTCCTCTCATTTACCCTGAAGTATAGGTTTAGAGATTAGAGATATTCTAACCCAGTTCACCAAGGTGTGAACAATTCTCTGTTTCATCCACAGTTACTGCTTGACTCCTGTGCTTACACACTGAGCAGTTCTGTTACCCAAGGTACTATTGTCTTTGCATGGCAGAGCCAGGGCCAGGCCTAAGCCACCCACCCTGATTTTAAGGCTGCTTCTGATAGTTTGTGCTGTTTTCCTTTAGCATGTCTTAAGAAGGAAATACTACATCAATAACTCTTTAGAACTGATTTAAAGCTTCTATTTATGTTAAACTCTCACAACCTTGGAAAATATGTCTTTTGTGTTTTAATCTTGATACCATGTAAATCTCTTTCAAATTGCAATAGAAATTGAAACTTCTTATTTTAAACAAAGTTTAGTTTTCATTCTTTTTTGAGAGAGAGTGCGCGCAAGAGAGCACTCCTGCAAGCATGCACAGGGGAGAGGCAGAGGGAGGGGGAGAGAGAGAATCTTGACCAGGCTCCATGTTCAGTGTGAAGCCTGACTTGGGCCTCAGTCTCACAATCATAAGATCATGGACCTGAGCTGAAATCAAGAGTTAGACTCTTGACTGAGTCACCTCGGTGGCCCAGAAATGGAAATTCTTGAATACAATTTTACAATGATATTTTTAGACCCACATAATATTTCTAAGTGGAAATGACCCAAATTCACAGTGAGCCAGTTGTTTTTTAAACTTACCTGTTTGAGTGAATTTTGTCTAGGAAGCTCTATTCCTACTTTTTTCTCCTTAGAAATCAGTGAATTGCAGTTTAAGCATTGCAGAGAAGTAACTGGTAATATCAATATTTTGGCTTTAACTCCCTTATTTAGTATGGCTGTGTTACAATATTAATTTTTAGCAGACACGTTAAGTATGATTCTTTGGGTTTTGTGGCTGGAATGATTGCATTTTATTTATTTATTTAGTTTATTTACGTATTTGAGATGGATGGAGACAGCATGAGTGGGGAGGGAGCAGAGAGAGGGAGAGAGAGAGAGGGAGAGAGAGAGAGAATCCTAAGCAGGCTCTGTGCTGCCAGCACAAAGTCTGATGTGGGGCTTGAACTCACGAACCCGTGAGATCATGACCTGAGCTAAAACCAAGAGTCAGACGCTTTAAGCTTTAACCGAGTGAACCACCAAGTTGCCCCTGGAATGATTGCATTTTATTTTTATTTTATTTTTTTTTAATTTTTTTTTTTAACGTTTATTTATTTTTGAGACAGAGAGAGACAGAGCATGAACGGGGGAGGGTCACAGAGAGAGGGAGACACAGAATCTGAAACAGGCTCCAGGCTCTGAGCTGTCAGCACAGAGCCCGACGCGGGGCTCGAACCCACGGACCGTGAGATCATGACCTGAGCCGAAGTCGGATGCTTGACCGACCGAGCCACCCAGGCGCTGATTGCATTTTTAAGTATCCTTAGACCTGACTTCTTCAGGAATCAATCTCACATTGTCAGTTTTAGGTTCCAGAGGAGACTTACAGCTCCTTTTAATGGAGGCTCCAAAGGAGCTGATGGAGATCTAACAGTGCAGGGGTGGGTCAGATGATATTTCATTGCTGGTTTGTACATCACTAACTCTCATTCCGGACTATTTTGTAGGATTTTCTTTTTAAATATACTTTGTGAATGTAAGACTTATTCATCATGGATACAAAATATTTCAATAGCATATTTTGCTTGGGATATATATTTATGCAACAAATGTGATTGTTCCAGCTAATTCTGTTCCTTTTATGATGAGTACTTTACACATCTGGAGGCTAGAAATAACATAGCCTGAAATACCTTATATTTATCTTTATAAGGTATATGTGAAAGTTGACTGTGGTTCTGTTTTTTAAAGATTCATTTTAAAGAGTTCCCATATGACAGATGAATGAATAAAGAAAATGTGGGGTGTGTGTGTGTATATATATATATATATATATATATATACTGAAATTTCATATTCAGCCATATAAAAGAAGGAAATCCTGCCTTTTGCAACAACATAAATGGACCTTGAGAGCATTATGCTAAGTGCAATAAGTCAGAGAAAGACAAATGCTCTCATTTGTATGTGTAATCTTAAAAAAGCACACTGAACTCATAGAAATACAAAGTAGACCGGTGATTGCCAAGGGTGGGGGGCACTGGGGGCAATAGATAAAGGTGGTTAAAGGGAACAGACTTCCAGTTTATTCTGGGAATATAATATACAGTATAGTATTTATAGTTAGAAATACTGTAATGCATAGTACTACACTTGAATATTGCTAAGATCTTTAAAGTTCTTGCCACAAAACAATAAATAAATAAATAAATAAATAAATAAATAAATAAATAAAACTATGTGAGGTGATGATGTGTTACCAAACCTTATTTTGGTGATCATTTCTCAATATGTAAATAAATCATCATGTTATACATTTTAAACTTACAATGTTATATGTCAATTACATTTCAATAAAGCTAGGTGGAAAAGGAGAGTATAACCATAACTGTATCATAGAGTTAAGCATTAGTAATTTAAATTTTGGAAGTAAAGGCATTGTAGGGATTATTTCATCTGTTCTGAATTAATTCACTTATTCATGAGGAAATTCTCTTAGCATTACAAGGTTTTGTCACTGTCCACTTGGGCGAGGTAACTGAGGACTTATGCAAGGCTGGGATCAGTGCTCACAGACCAGCCGTCTTTTTATTTACCAATTCTAAAGAGGAGCATTGCTCTGGCCCCATCTGTTCTGTTAGATTTTAAGTAACCAGAATCCAGAACTTTGTCTCATTTACCTCTGTAGCACCCCTCACACCTGGTGCAGTGTTGGATCATTTCTGAACAGGTGAAGCATAAAGTAAGAAGGTTGTGTTTGCAGCGATAGGGACCAGACATTTATTTGTGGCCTTTAGTGCTCTCACTGTTTCCAGAGTTTTGCTTCAGTACTCTCTGTGTTTCATTTTGCTACCTTTTCTTTATCCATTTATGTCAACTAAAACAAGAAAGAAGAAGCTGTATTGCAGCTTCAACTGAATGTATTGGTGGAAGAGATTAGTTACAAATTTTAGATTGCACCCTAACTTGGATTCTAGGATCCTGGCTCTATATCCAAATTCAAATGAGATGAAATTAGATAAAGAACCACCCCTCCACCCCAGCCCCGCAAATACCTGTCTATCCTCAGATTCAGGTTGTACGTCCAATTGTTCTAATAAATAACATTGCTTTGTACCTATTTTCCTATTTCAGTACTGCTCAGGTATATAGATACAACTATCTGAGAGCTACCTTTGAGCTTATGGCTTAAAACCCAACTGTATTGGATTATTTTATTTTCAGTTCTGTTTTCAGCCTTTTTGTGACTATTTATAAAACTCATTTTGGAACAATTTTTACTCTTTTATAGTATCACTTGAGAGTACATGCTGAACATTATCAAGGTCTGTAGACTGTCAATACTCCAATTCTATCATGTATTTCTTATTACTTGAATTCTTAATGTGAATCTAATCACTTTTGATTTAAAATGCTATAGTTTGTCTCCAATCTGTTTATTGATTTCCACTGAATAATGACTACAAGTTACTACTAATTAAAAATGCTAGTATTCTCACTATAAAAATACAGAATTTGTATTGTTTTCATTCAGGCTTTTCCCCAACCATTTTATTTTTATCCCTATACTGAAAAAAATGTTTTGAGTCTGGGTATTTCTGTGAAATACCTGAATATTCCTTTAGGGCTACACTTCTGATTTATGAAGAAAGATGTTAGTTATTTGTCTGGAATAATAACCTAACTACTATTATTCTAAAATAACCCATGTGCTTAATATTATATAGAGTGAGAACAGGATGTTCTATATTATATTTTGAAGAGTTTGTAAGATAGAATTTTAAAGGATACATAAATATAAGCATGTTAAAGAGGTTAAAAAGGAGTATGGATAAGATTTTCTTTTTTTTTCATTTAAGGATAATGTAGCTGTCTGGTGGTTCTTTCTTTCTAGGAAATTTAGGCATTTCTTCAGGGGCCTTTCCGGGGGCAGGAGCTATGAAGTTTTGTTTTAGTGCCATAAATGGTGAAAACTGCATGTGAAGATTGGTAACTTATCGTGGAGAATCACATCATACTCAGATTTATGACTCTGACAGATCATGAGTTGCCAGCCTTCTGTGCTTGGCAGCATTATACCTGTACTGTAGTTTTCCATCTTAAGTGTGAAAAATTTTAAATAAAGTATATATCATTTATGCTGTGTCTTATTAGGGAGCTTTTTTATGATCTTATATAATTCTTGGTGGGCAGGGTTGACTCAGTAGCTCATATACTTATAATCTAAACAAAACCTAAATTAAAGAAAGATTTTAAAACAATGTAATGAGAAGCTTCTACTAGAGATTATGTCAAAGGTCTCTTCTGACCCTAAAATCCCTTGAGTCTGTGTTGCTTTGTGTTTCCATTTTGCTTTAATTAGCTTTCCTTTAGAATTGGGAACCTTCAAGAATACTAAATTTATTGTGCACTTCTTAACCTAGTTAGAGATGCTGAGTAAAAGAAATAGTATAGGAATGGGTTATTATTGGCTGGATCAGTATAGTTTTTATGAGCTAAAGGAAATTTTAAACAAACCAGTGGCTTCAAGGCCTTCATATAACTTTATCTGCCTGCTGTTTGGAATGCATGTCAGTTTGCATTATCTTCTAAGTTCTTTTTTTTTTTTTTAATTTTAGTATATTTCACTATACTTAATTTAGGAGAATTTGCTTCAATATTTTTATTTGAAATTATAAAAAAAAGTAGCTGTATATTATATTCTTGGGTGAATATTGCCATTTTATCAAAAAAGCAGATTTTGTAATGAAAAATTTAAAAAACCCTTTAGAGGTTGGAATTTTCATTCTGTTTAATGAAATGCACAAACTTGGTAATTGCATGCATTTATTATCTATTGAAAAGCATTTATTGTACTCTGTAGAAGTTGTATATGTGTAACATAACATTCTGGGTTTTTTTCCCCCCAAAATGGTTTCAGGAAATCAAAACCCAAACATGAAAATGTGTTTTCACATTTAGTCACTGTGCCCTTTATTTCTCTTATTTGCTTGTTTTTAAAAATGGAGTAACAAATAGATATGAGCAAGTTATACCTTGATGACCATTTGGAATTTGCATTTCCTTTCCTTATAAAGAATGGAATATGCAATTACAATGATTAAAGATAAACATTTTGGTGTTTATTATTTTACTGCTTAACTGTAAGTAAGTGATATCAATAGATGGGTAGTGGTTGCTATTCATGCCCTCTGAACATAGCTGTTTTATTTGACTTCTGAAAGAAAATGAAGTCTTTTTTCTGCATAAATCATAGTCACAAAGTTAAAGTATGGAAATTCCTAAGGTAGTGGTATCTACAAAATTCACTCCCATGGTGTTACTTGTAGACTGAAGAATCTAAGTCATTTGTTGAAATGCATTTGTCTGAACTCCTGATCTCTGGAGTGTACCTTAGTCTGCCAACTCTTAGATCTCAGGTAAAAATGATCTACCTCTTAGAAATGGTGGCTCTTCAGACCTTTGGGAATGATGAAGTGCCTACCTGTGTACCTTTCTCCTTACTCTGCTTGATGATTGGTGGGTGGAGGAAGGTGGTTTATTAGGTAGTCTTTGGTTCCTACATTGCATTGAGACTGGGTCCTATAGATGGAGGTGCATCTATTATGAAACAATCCTAATTTAGCTATGTTGAATCTCAAGTAGTGTTTGCCCTCTCTCTAAAGTAGGAGTTCTCTTTGGGTGGATATTAGTAAAGAAAATCTGTGTATAAGGTTTCTTTTACCTTTGCCACATAACACAACCTTATTTCCCCTGTTTAGCTCCCCAGATATATAAATAATGGTATTGATAATAGATGTTAGAAATTACTAATAATTATGCTCTTAGAAGTCTTTCATTTTACAAAAAGTTTTATTTTTCAACTTTTGACCTACAAATTCAGGAAACTCTTGATTTAAATATAAACTAATATAGGCAGCATACAGTTTCCATGTAATACTGGCAGGACTAAAGAATTCTTCATCTGTCTCAAAAATCTCCTTTTACAGATAATGAACCAGGGTTTGAGAAAGTAAGTGTTTTACCCCCAGGATCACCTCACAATATGGTAAGAGAGCCTGGATTCATGGGACTACTCAAGTCTTCAGATTTCCAGGCCCAGACTCTTTTTTTCTCAGTTGTTTGTTTTTAGAGTGGGAAGAAGGCTAAGCAATTGGCCAGTTTTTGAATAATGTTTTTGAATGATTTTTGTTTGTTTACATTGAAAATTAATCCAGCACTAACTTCTAGTGTAATTACACTATAATTAGTTATCTACTTAATGTAGGATAATTAGCATTACTGGGTGGTTGACTAGAGCAGTTTCTTTACTCTTTCATATTTACTTTAGTTTCTGCCCATAGGACCTTCCCCAGAACTGGATAATCTCCTGAATCCAATTTCCCAACTGACAACAGCATTGACATTTTTCTTTTACGAAGAGCTCTGAAGTGGCTTTGTAGATCAGAGACATTGATTTTTAGATCAGATTGGCTTATGGCCTTGAGAGGTCATGGTGGCGCTGCTGCTCCCTGTGATGTGTTTTATGCTGTATTTTTTTATTCCATGAGACACTGTTAAGACCAGGTGATGGGAGGCTGTCAGCCTAAAAGGCTGACTTTGATCCTCATATACAGTAAAACTGGTAAGAAAAAAGAAAGGCTCCATTCTTGTTAAAGGCAGGGCATTTACAAGTGAGCACTGGCTATTTGTAGACAAGTGGTTGCTTCTGTAACTGCTCCTCTCCATTGAGGTGTCCCTTTAAGACACTAGGCAGAACCACACGCTCCCATTTGAGGGAATACATTCGGGTTCACAATGACCTCTTGCCTCCTGAAGAGGCAGATTATTCTAAACAGCTTCGGCCTTAACCCTTGGCTCACAAAGGCCAGGGTGATAATTATTATGTTACTTTAACCAAACAGAACAGCACATTTGAGGATATCAGTTATCCTGACAACATAACTATGATGTGGAGGCCTTCCTGTTAGGGACCTTCTTACAGGCTAAAAAGTCAAAAATCATTTTTTTCTGTACTTTCTTCTTCCTTTCAATAAACATCATTCTTCTCCCTCCCTCCACTTGGTAATGAGAGAAAGAAAGTCTACATAGCTTATTGTAAGTGGAACTATATTCATAAATAGCTTCTTGATTGAGAACAAATGCTTCATTAATCTTAAGTGCTTCAACCAGAGAGCAGAAGTAAAGTCAGGAAGAATAATGACTGACATTATGGGGAGCATAGCATACTGTACTACATACCAGGATGTGCATGCCCAGAGGTCACTGGGCTACAAGGCACATCTCCTTAGCAATGAGGAAAGGGATCCCTAGGAAGAGTGGAGGGGGGAAAAAGTGGAAGGCAGGCATTTCTCATGAATAGCAAAAATTAGTTTGGTGGCAGGATGAAGAAATCAAGTACTTTGCTATTTGTTATTGAAGGTCCTGCTGGGAAGAAAGAATAAACCAGCTGGGTTTTTATTTGAAAGTCAAAGGTTGTACAGTTTTAACAAAGATATACGTTCAGCTTGAAGTACTTTGCTCAGGTTCCTGGAAATACGATTATGTAAATGCATTAAGTTTCATGTAGATGACTTCTGACCAATTTTAAATTATAGAGGTGTTTGTTGCCATTGAACATGTATCTGGCCTGCTACCAGATAGGTGTTCTGTCAATCTCAAATTAATTTTTATTTTTGGTATAAGCAATGCTATTAGAAAGATGAATCCAGGGGGGAAAAGAATTTGAAACAGAGTATGTATGAGTTTCTATTCTTCTGTTATATTCCCTTCATACACATGGTTGTATGAGACAATGTGGTGAATGCACTCCCACTCCCAGGTTTCCTTGTCTAGATCCCTGGAACCTATGGGTGTGTTTGTCATGTTGCATAAAAAATGGAATTATGGTAGCAGATAGAATTAAGGTTGCTAATCAGCTGACCTGATGGTATCCGGGTGCACCTGGTGGAGTCACAGGGGTCCTTAACTGTGGAAGAGGCAGAAGAGGAGGTCAGAGTGAAGTGAAATGAGAGGCACTTGATGTGCTTTGCAGATGGAGGAAGGCCATGAGCCAGGGTATGCAGTCCACCCATAAAAGCTGGACACGGCAAAGAAATGCCATCTACCCGAGAGCCTCCAGAAATGAATGACCCTGTGGACACCTTGATTCTAGCCCAGTGAGACCCATTTTGGACTTCTGACCTACTGAACTGTATAAATTTGTGTTAGTTGAAGTCATTAAGTTTGAGGTAATTTGTTATTGCAGTAATAAAGAACTAATACAGCATTCAGTAGAATGACAGCCTTTAGAAAGAGTCGTTCATTTGTTTTCACTCTTCACCATTTGGCATTCCACAAGACATGTCCATTTCCAGTGTCTTCTCCCAATCTGAGGCATCTTCCTCAGACTGCCTTCTTCTGTGTTACAAGCCCACACTCTCTAGTGCCTGAAATCCAGCAATCCTTTACCTCCCTGTGACATGGGATTTAGTAATGCTCCCCGCTTTTCAGTCTCTCCCTCCCCTCTTGTCCTTACGTATCTTTTTTGCTACTGTGTGTCCTTGCACACTTTCAGCTCTCCAGCTTGCTAACTTTGTTATTCTCCCAAGATAGAACTCAACCCTGGTAAAACCTGTTATCTATCCGCTCTGCACCTGCACCCCTGCAGCTAAATATGGCTGTGGAGAAACACCCAGCATGCAGAGTGCTTTTGATTTTAGTTTGTAACTATTGATGTGTCCTCATGGTGCCAGTAATTCATGCTGCAGTCCCATCACACATTCCCTCTACCACTCTCTGGCTTGACTGTTTCATACCTCTGTCACCTGAAACTTCCCATCTTCTCTCCCATCCTTACTCTTACCTTGCAAACACACTTTATATTTTACTGAGCAACAAGAAGCCGTCAGTGGAGATCTCCAAGTTTCCACCTGCATCATATCTACAGTATCTCTGGTCCTACCTACACTACTCGCTCTCTTATACACATGACCATAGTTCCAATAATTCATCCCTTTCTTTCCCATACCAGCAGGGCTCCCTGTCTAGGTAATTCTCATTATCATCCAAACAAGCTGTTATTTCTCCCATTTTCAAATAAACCAAGAACCTTCTCTTGATCCTTCTTCCCCACCAGCTCCCACCCTCTCTCTCCATGTCTCTATGTATAGTAACACTCCTTAAAAGATTTGTCTTTTATTCACTCTCTCCCATTCTTCCCCGCTTCTCTCTTAAACTTATGCCAGTCACAGGCTTTGCCCACGTTTTTGTAGAAACTTCGGGTCTTTTAGTGCTATCAGTTGGCCTGCCTCCCGTTTGAAGCACTGTTTTCCTTTGGCTCCCAGGACAGTGGATACTCCTGCTTTTCTTCTTCCTTTACCAGTCACTTCTTTTCCTTCCGCAGAACTCAAAACATAGGCCTCTTTTCTCCACCAGACCATTTGGTCATCTCATCCGTGTCATAGCTTTGATGGTTTTAAACAGCAGCTAGTCATTGATGGCCTTTGTATGTCTGTGTCCACTCAGCCTCTCCCCTAGATGCAGAGCTGTATGGCCAACTTCATGACCAGTGTCTCCTCTCACATGCCTGATAGATAGCTCAAGTTCACCATGTCCCACACTGAATTCCAGATCTTCTTCTCCCACAGGCTTCTTATTTCTAGGCTTTCCAGCTGCTGAAACCAAAATCTCTAGGGTAAGTTGTGGTGCTTTTCTTCTTCTCATACCCATATTTGTCTAACAGTAAACCCTATCTTGGCTACTTTTAAAATGAATCTGGAATTCTCACCACTTCTTAATTGCCTCTGCTCGCATTACCCAGACTGATCTACTGATTACCTCTTTCCTGGATTATGGCAGTAACCTACTAACTTCTCTTTTTGTTTCTAACCTTTTTTAAAAAAGTTTTTTATTTCAATTCCAGTTAGTTTACATCCAGTATAGTATTAGTTTCATGTGTACAATATAGTGATTCAACATTTCCATACAACACCCAGTGCTCACCACTACAGGTGGCCTCCTTAATACCCACAACCTATTTCACCCATCCCTCTGGTAACCAACAATTTGTTCTTTATAGTTAAAAGTCTTTTTCTTGGTTTGTGTCCCTTTTTTTCCCCACTTTGTTAATTTGTTTCATTTCTTAAATTCCACATAGAGTGAAATCATATGGTATTTATCTTTCTCCAACTGACTTATTTCACTTAACATTTCTTACTTCTGCTCTCGAACCTTTATTGTCTGCTGTCAACACAGCTATTGGGATGACCCAATTAAAATGTAATTCAGATGATGTCCTTGCTGTACTCAAACCTTACAGTGCCTTGCCATCTCAGAATAAAGTTGTTGCCTTTTTTCATGGCCTGTGAAGCCTTGTCAGTTATTCCCGCTTTTAAATTTCTGATCACCTTTCCTATTAGAAAAGGCCAAAATTTTCTGGCATCACCTTCCCTTTGATAATTCCATGGCCTGCTCTCATAGCACTTAACATCCTCTACCATCTAAATAATGTCCTGATTTAGTTTGTCTGCTGTCCCAGCAGAAGGTAAGTTCATTGAGGGTGGGTTCTTTATCATTCACTGCTGTTGCCCAGTGCTTAGAACATGACAATTAACCAATATTTGTTGAATGAATATATGTTTTCACTTATGGTACAAAATCAATGTGGGCATTTAAATTGGAGAATTCACTTACTAGTGTGAAATTCACGAGCCTGTGGAATTTCCATTCAGAAGGTACCAGCAGAAAACCAGTCATGTAATTTCCTTAATCACTTAGAATTCATGCCCATCCTGTCCTTTTGTGAGATCCCATCCTCTTCTCAGCTCTGATAAATGAGCCACATCTCCAGAAATGGTTCTTCCATGTTTTGTTGATCAGCACTTTGTAAGCTAGCTTTCTGTTAATGTGATTAATTACTCTTTGTTTTCCCAGCTCAGGCAACCCTATTTTATGGTTTTGCATTTCTGTTATGAACATGTCAGATAAATATGGGTGTAGGGAGGTACTTCAATTTTGTAGTTTTTCTATAGCATTGAAAATTGGCTTTAGTGGCACTTATAGATATGTCAGCTAAAATGAGAGCTTCTTATGAGGCAGCTTGAGAATGTTGGTATTGGCATTTCTTTAACTGATGTTTTATAGAAGAGCCATTGGAACGTGATTTCCCTCTACCACAAATAATGAACAACTGTGACAGCTGTATTATAACAATGTCCTTCTCACCATTATTGTTAATGTTGTGTCAGCACTTTGATTATAAACACTCTTTTTCATAGTTTAATAACTGAGCTATTAAGAAACCATTCCATGTAGTAAATGGGTATACTTGCTGTTCATTGCAGTGGTGATTTTTTGTAAAACCAAATTTAAAAAATACTTGGTAATCCTAGAAGGGGATTTTTGTGAATGCTGTTAGGTGAGGGAAAGGGATCCAAGCAAGAGAGGTGCAGTGTTCAGTATATGATCTGAATTTGTACTTTTTCATTCAGGTTTTAGCTGCCCTGGGGTGGGGGGATAAGTATAACAGAATGGCTCTTTTGACGCTGTACTTGAGAGACAGGAATTAGAGCTGTCTTATAGATTAATCATGTTGTGACAGACATTTTAGTATTTGTTTTGTTTTAGGAGACATTGGTTCACTAGCAATATATCTAAATCTTTATAATAGTGAGTCATTTTATATTGGGTGTTGTTGTTCCTGGAAAAGGCATGCTCATTAAACATGAGATAAAACAAGGCTGGCAATGAGCCCTGAATACTGAATTTTATTTATTTATTTTGTACTCTGGGTATTTCCAGAGGTTAGACTGGAAAGAAGTTTCAATATACTGAAAGACTGTAGAAGAAATCATAGTGTTCAGTTAAAATTTTCATTTAAGTAAAAAAAAAAAAATAGGATACACCTCCACAGTTACATTAATTTTAAATTGCACATGTTTAATAGAGGAAAAAGGTTAAATTTCCTTGTCTGTGGGTTTTCTCTTTTTTTAATTATTGTGATTATTTTTTTATTTTATTTAAATCCAGGTTAGTTAACATATAGTGTAATGGTTTCAGGAGTAGAATTTAGTGATTCATCACTTACATTCAACACCCAGTGCTCATCACAACAAATGCCCTCCTTAATGCCCATCACCCACCTAGTCCAACCCCCCAACCACATCCCCTCCAGCAACCCTCAGTTTGTTCTCTGTATTTAAGAGTCTCTAATGGTTTACCTCCCTCTCTGTTTTTATCTCATTTTTCCTTCCCTTCCCATGTGTTCATCTGTTTTGTTTCTTTAATTCCACATATGAATGAAATCATATGGTATTTGTCTTTCTTTGACTAACTTTATTTAGCATAATACATTCCAGTTCTATCCACATTGTTGCAAATGACAAGATTTTATTCTTTTAGATCACTGAGTAATATTCCATTGTATATATTATATCATGTCTTTTTTTTAAATGTTTATTTATTTATTTATTTATTTTTTTTTAATTTTTTTTTCAACGTTTTTTATTTATTTTTGGGACAGAGAGAGACAGAGCATGAACAGGGGAGGGGCAGAGAGAGAGGGAGACACAGAATCGGAAACAGGCTCCAGGCTCCGAGCCATCAGCCCAGAGCCTGACGCGGGGCTCGAACTCACGGACCGCGAGATCGTGACCTGGCTGAAGTCGGACGCTTAACCGACTGCGCCATCCAGGCGCCCCAATGTTTATTTATTTTTGAGAGAGAGAGAGAGACAGCAAGAGAGAGGGAGAGAGCACATGAGGGGTGGGGGGAGGCAGAGAGAGAGAGAGGGAGACAGAACCCAAAGCAGGCTCTGCACTGTCAGCCAGAGTTGGACACCCAGGCACCCCTATACCACATCTTCTTTATTCATTCATCAGTCGTGGACATTTGTGCTCTTTCCATAATTTGTCTGTTGTTGATTAGTCACGCTATAAACATTGTACCCCTTCAAATTAGCATTTTTGTATCCTTTGTATAAATAGGAGTACAACTGCTGGGTCATAGGGTAGCTCAATTTTTCATTTTTTGAGGAACCTCATTGCTGTTTTCCACAGTGGTTGCACCAGTTTGCACCAGTGCAGAAGTCTTCCCCTTTCTCCTCATCCTTGTCAACATATGTTGTTTCCTGAGTTGTTAATTTTAACCATTCTGACAGGTGTGAGTTGGTATCTCATTGTGTCTTTTGCCCATTTCCTCACTGGATTATTTGTTTTTTGGGTGTTGAGTTTGCTAAATTCTTCATAGATTTTGGATTCTAACCCTTTATCTGATGTCATGTGCAAACATCTTCTCCCATTCTGTCAGTTGTCTTTTAGTTTTGCTGATTATTTCCTTCTCTGTGCAGGAGGTTTTTATCTTGGTGAGGTCCCAATAGTTCATGTTTGCTTTTGTTTCTCTTGCCTCCAGAAACACGTGTAGAAAGAAGTAGCTATGGCTGAGGTCAAAGAAGTTGTTTCCTGTTTTCTCCTCTAGGATTTCGATTCGTTCCTGTCTTATGTTTCAAGGTCTTTCATCCATTTTGAGTTTAGTATTGTGTATGGTGTAGAAAGTGGTTCAGGTTCATTCTTCTGCATGTCGCTGTCCAGTTTTCCCAATATCATTTGCTGAAGATACTGTCCTTTTTCCATTGGATATTCTTTCCTGCTTTGTCAGATATTAGTTTGGCATATATTTGGGGGTCCGTTTCTGGGTTCTCTGTTCTGTTCCACTGATCTATGTGTCTGTTCTTGTGCCAGTACCGTACTATCTTCATGATTATAGCTTTGTAATACAGCTTGAAGTCTAGAATTGTGATGCCTCCAGCTTTGGTATTCTTTATCAAAATTGCTTTGGCTATTCAAGGTCTTTCGTGGTTCCATACAAATTTTAGGATTGTTTGTTCTAGCTCTGTGAAGAATGCTGGTGTTATTTTGATAGGGATTGCATTGAGTGTATAGATTGCTTTGGGTGGCTTTTCTTTTTTTGGTATGAGAGTACTAAACATTGTTAGGAAAGTTTCCCATTCCCAACACTCTCGAATTCTGAACTCTTTTTTAAACAAAACTACTCATACTGTTTTGTCGGTTGAGCTTTTAGATCTTTTCTATACATACATTAATGTAATGGCTTACTTCTCTTGGGGAACCCAAATGGTATCACAGTTTAATGTACCTTTATGTTTTCATTTAGTAATACATTGTGTCATTCTTAGTCACTCAATATTTATGGATTTACCAGATCTTTTTCATTGATACTTTAAATTTCAATCTTGATTCTATTCTTATTTTAAAAATCTAAGCATTACAAGTAAAATCTAAGCAATTGACAAGGCCAGTTCCTCCCAGAGGTAATTGTTTTCTCAGTTATAAACAGAAATAGATGATTGTACATTCTTCCTGCTGCACAGATATAAATGTTTATCTAAGATAGATTCTAAGAAGTTGAATTGCTGATTCATACTTCATGTGCATTTAAAATTTTGATCGATAATGCCAAATTCCTCTCCAAATCCACCATAAAATCTTATATACCCCCAACCCATATGTTTTCTGATGTAAAAATCTGAAGTTATATCTCATTATTTCGTTTTTCACCCTTTATTCTCGAAGTTGGGTATCTTTATGTGTTTATTGTCAGTGAAGAGTCTTTGAATCTTTTGTCTATTTTTCAAAAGTGTGGGTTTTTACAAAATACTTTCTGGATAGCAGTCTTTGTTTTATATTGGAAATATTTTTTGTCTTATCATCCTAGGTTAATTTATTTATTAGTATGTTATTTATCCTTCAGAATGTTAAAATGTTGATATAGTCAGAATTTACTAATCTTTCCAATATGCCTTTTATCTTTTAAATGTTATATTAAGGAGTCATATTTATTCTAAATACATCAATATATTTGCCTACAATTCATTTTAATACTTTTATATGTCTGTTTTGTTTTTGAGTTTAGATTAGTAAATCAATTGTAATTTATTTTTATGATTCAGAGACGGATACTCTCTCTTTGACTCTGTCTCTCTCTCTCTCTCTCTCTCTCTCACACACACACACACACACACACACACACATTTCAGTATTCAGTTGAATACATTGTTGAATAGTTTGTGGTATTGATTTTTGGTTATTTAGCTCTTTGTTTTTTCTAATTTTCTGTTACTAAGAGTGATCTATTTAACATTCTTCAAGTTTTTTAACTATATTTTTTGGTTATAGAATTTTTATATTGTTTTTAAAAATCTAATTTGTCATTTATTTATAGTCTCTTACTTACATTTCTAATACCTGCATTAAATTTTAAAACATGCTAAAGTACTTATTTTATATCTTGTGCCTATGATTATTATATATCTATCTATCTAATTCTACATTTTATTTATTCTGCTCATGGAATCATGTTTTCTTGCATGGCTTTTGAGTTTTGATTTTGAGCATATTAACCCTTAGAATTTAATATCTGGGAATTTTTTGTGACCTTTGTTATGGGTGGTGACTGAAAATCATAATTTTCACTTCAAAATTATCACAACCCACCTTCCAGTAATATCACCCTACTTTATGAACAATGTAAGAACTTTACAGTAGTGTGATTTCATTAAGCCTCTTTCCCTTTATGATCTTATCTTACATTTACCATTACATACATTAAACTCTACAACATTGTTATTTTTGTTTGAAACAGTCAAGTCTTCTTATGAAACTTACAGTCTCTGTCTCTCTCTCTTTGTATCTTTGTGTTTTGAAAATACAAAACATTTATTTATATTTACCCATGTATTTATTCTTTTTTGGTGTTCTTCGTTCTTTTGTGCCAATCCATGGTTCAGGCTGGTGTCATTTTCCTTCATTCTTTCAAATTTTTTGTCTCTATTTTTTATTTTTTTATTTTATCTTTATTTTCAAAGGATATTTCCTTGGAAATGAATTCCAGATTGCCAGCTTTTTTTTTTTTTTTTTTTTTTTTTTTTTTTTTTTTTTTTTTTTTTT
>NC_064807.1:31835225-32004700 GCF_023721935.1 Panthera uncia
CCTTTTTTTTTTTTTTTTTTTTTTTTTTTTTTTTTTTTTTTTTTAGTATTTTATAGATATTGTTCCATTGCCACTTTTCTGGTCAGATATCAAATGTAATTCATAGAGTTTACTGAATATGTCTTTTTTCTTGTGCTTCTAAGAATATGTTCTTTATATTTGGTTATCACAATTTTGACTACTGTATATTTAGATGTGTTTTCTTTATATTTATCTCTTGGGATTTGCTGGGCATCTTGAATCTGTGGGTTCACCTTTTTTTTTTTTTTTTTTTTACCACTTTTGGAAAGTTTTCTACCATTTTCTCTTCCAGTATTTCTTGTCATCTACTCTCTCTTTCCTCTCCTTCTCAGTCTCCACTTATACAGAAATGGAACAGGTTATTTTCCTTTAGATCTCTATTCCTCCTCCTAACTGTTATTATTCCTTCTATTTCCTATTCACGTCTTTAAAGCCATTTAAGTTTTACTCTCACAATTCCAGTCTGTTTGGAAATCTATTGAATTCAACATTATTGATGTCATTTTTTTTTATTTCTACCATTTACACTTTTTAAAAATAGTTTCTATGACTTTGCTAAAATATTTCTCTCTTCACATATGTTGTCTTTTTCATTAGCTCCTTTAGCATTTTGAACATACCAGTATGAAACTCTCCATGTGATCATTCCAGTATCTTGTTCATTTTTTGTGTCTGATTTTATTGATTCTTTCCTTTCTTGATTGTAAATCATCTTCTTGTTTTTTTAGTGTACGATGTGCTTTTCTTGATTATGTGCTGGATATTTTGTCTGTAGCAACTGATGTTAATATTATTTCCATAAAGGACATGGCCTTTTGTCTGTCAGTTTTCTACAGTAGTAGTAAGTCAGTCTGATTTGTAGGTTGAGCTGGGTTTGAGCTTTGTTTCAACTTTAGTTTGATTCAGTCTACTCTATTTTGAGATGTTTTGAGGATAGGATTGGGATTTTCCCTTCAGCATGTCTGTTCTCTCAGCACTGTGGAAACTCTAGCATCTGTTGGCTTTTCATAACTGAGTTGACAGCTTTTAGAACTATAGAAGATCTTTCCTTGCTTTAGAGCCTAGCTGCCTGGATTTGAGGTTCCTGGAGAGTTTTCTTTTCTCTCCAGTTCTACTTCTTGCATTTTGCACCTCACGAGAATTATTGATGACAGATCTATATTTTGTTCCCTGCTAAACCACTGTACCCAGATAATTCACTGGCAATGTTATGTATAAGTTGTCTAGAAGCACAATTAACTTTTCACATATGTAACCACTGTTCTTGTATTTATTGTGTGTTTGTGGAATGCTTTACATTTATTAACTCATTTAGGGAAGTAGCATTTTCCCCACCCTTTTACAGATAAGATATCTGAGGCAAGGTCATACCACTAGTAAGTGACAGAACTGATTTGAACCCTGACTGTCTGCACCTTATTAAACCTCAGGATATGGCCTGGCTCTCTAGTGTTACTGTTGTTCCTCTCAGTTAAGTTGGATTCATGTAGCCCAGACTACCTGAAATGTTGTTTTTTCCTAAAATGGTATCATTTTTCAAAGGAAGGAGTGGAGATAAATTTAATGATCTTATACCAGTGAGAAGCTTTATTTTCTAGATTAATGAAACAAGTGGGAATACAAATTGTTAATTGATACATGTTACTGTAGTTCAATTTTTTATGATAGTTGTTCTTTCGAGGGTATTAGTTAAAATATGAATTCTTAGTCATTTGTAGAAATGAGGAAATGGGGACTTGATTATACCCTTTATCATTTTCTTCTTCATAATATGGTTAAGTACACATCTGTCTTCTCCCTTCCTAAACTGTGAGTTTCCTAGGGCAGGCATAGTTCCCTGTTTACTTGGGCACTCTACTTTGAAATCTCGTGCCTTGCCTTGTACTTACAGGCACAGGATGCTGGAGAAAAAGGTCATGGGCATGTGCTCAGGAATGCCTGAGTTTGAACCCCAGCTACTCCCTTTGCTGGTTGGAACACTAT
Organism: Panthera uncia; assembly: GCF_023721935.1. NCBI lineage: Eukaryota > Metazoa > Chordata > Mammalia > Carnivora > Felidae > Panthera > Panthera uncia. The sequence continues at coordinate 31,837,230 of NC_064807.1, forward strand.
AGCTTGGGCCAAATCCAGCTCACTGCCAAGTTTTGTAAATAACATTGTTATTGGAATACAACTAGACCCATTTGTTTACATATTGCCCTCCAACGTCAGAGTTTAGTTACAACTCTGTAGTTGTGCAAAGCCTGAATTAGTAAATATCTGGCAATTTACAGAAGAAGTTTGATGGCTCCTGGATTGGATGGTTTTAGGCAAGTTACTTAATCTCTTGAATCTTAGTTTCCTCATAAATGAAGTGGGATATAAATTACCTAATAAGTTCATGTTAAGGAAGGGAGGTAAAGTATATGATGTTTCCGACATGGTATATCTGGAGTGAATTAGGCCTTTGATTAGCCTTTATTCTTCTAATTGAAAATACTTATTATTGATAACCAGTTTAATAAGTCAGGACTCTATCACTCTGCATTCATTCAATCCTTTTACTGAATTAAAAGATGAGCGATACTAGAACAATTGGTATATTTGGTAGGTGTGAGCCTTTATGTAGCTCAGGTATTGTATGGATTCTTTAGAAAACTTGCACTACTTTTTAGCTAAGGATGTTAATCCTTATTAATCCCTATTAAATTTTAGAATTATCAATTTAGTTTCCTGACAATAAAGTACTATTTAGAAAAGGAAAGAAATGTTAAAAAGTGTCCATTCTGATATTGCCCTTTATTGGGTTATAAACATAGGCATTTAGGGCAAGTTCATTTACAAATGAATGAATTGACAAATTGACATGTTTGTGCTGTGACAAATCAGCTAGTTTGCACCATGTGAGTGATGGTTCACAATGACATAACTGGATACGACTTTTTTCTTTTCCTACTTATTTTTTCAAAATTGAGTGAATTAAATAGAAACCATGATATCATATATATCATGTAAATAATATAAATAACTAACTGGCCAGGAATATTTTTCTCTTTTACTAAGAAAGATGATTTTTCAGGTAAATTGTGACAAAAATAACTCCATGTCAAATCATTGTTTCTTAAGTCCATGTTAAGTTACCAAAGCCTGCAGCTTTCTTTCCTTAGTGCTCCAGTATGTGAAAATGATCTTTGCAGTTTTTTAAACCTTTGGTAATTTTCAAGATTTTCACTCTGCCATATTTTGCCATTTTCTCATTTATTTAACAAATTCATCTGGAAGATGTACTCTTTATTGGGCATTGTAATAGAGAAAGAGTAACCTGACAGATATTTCCACAGCACTCATTGAGCTTACAGTTTAGTGAGGAGAGCAAAATGAATTCAACAAATAGTTAAAAAGAGTAATGAGTGAGAAGTAACTGGGCCAGGAAACTAGGAGAGCCTTCTTTGAGGAATCAACATTGAGGTTGAGATGTCAAGGGTGTGTTCAGTGTAATTAATAAAGACATAGATAGAATAGTACAGAGCAAGGGTGGACAAGGTCTAGGCCTGACGATCCTGGCCCTTTGGAATGATGTTAAGTCCTGGGAAGCATTCAAACCCATTCTGGTTAGTTCTTCACTGACCTGGAGTGGCTGTTGCAGTAAAGTAGGTCTGCTTGAAGGGCACTGGGGGTATCAACTAATGTGGCAGCAGTGATGGTGGAGAGAGGAGGATGTGTTTGGACATGGGATCGACAGAACTCAAGTGATTAGATCTAGGATGAGAGGAAAATTATGGCTTCCAGCATGAGCTAGAAAGGTACATGGTGCCACTGATGGGAAACAGTGGCGAGTTGAGGAGACATGAGTTCATTTTTGCATGTGTGTTTGAGATGCCTGTCGAGTGTTAGCCAGACATTCCAGGAAATTAATGTTTGAGTCACTCACCAGCCTTTTGAGAGTCAAGGTAGTGGATCAGATGCCCAGCAAGTAGATGTGGATAAGAAGTAAACGGGAACTCTTACAAAAATTACAGTGTTTAAGGAGTGTGGAAGAGATGGCTGTTAAAGGAAGCACAGGATCAGCTAGAGATGGAGAAGGACAGTGAGGGGTGTGTAGGGTCATAGAAACCACAGGTAGAAATTGTCAGGTATGCTTCACATACCTGTGTTGAATGCCGTTTAGAGGTCAGGTGAACCAGGGGCTTGGAATTATCCATTAGATTTTGTGACACAGAGGTCACTGGTAACCCCAGAAAGAACTAGTTCTATATTGTGGCGAGTGGAAGCCTTCTCAGCTTCACTTAAAATCGAGAGTCTATCTGTTCTGTTTGAGAGGACGCTTTCCTCCCAGTGTGGTGGTGTGCTGCAGTGCGTGCCCCTTTCCGGGATCCTCTTCAGGTGCTTTAAAGCAGTTGCCACGCTGCTTTGCTGTATTTAACTCTGCTAATGTGTCCCTTTAGGCTTCTTCTCACTACTAGTTTCATTCATCAGAACTCTTACGCTCTTAGTGTCTGAGCTCCGCACCCTCCACAGCCCTCTTTTGCCACATTCCCACTTCAATCCTGGTATTTTTAAATATTCAATGAAAATATTTTACCTCGTGTTTTGTTTTCATTTTCGTTTTCTCTCTCTGTAGAAAGTGTGTTGAAATGCTGGAAAAATAGTTAAAATAAGTAATGTTTTATGAAATTGTTTTTGAATATTTTAGATATTGAATAATTTGAACTGGTAATATTCGGACTGAACTATTACTTTTAACGTGTGTTTCATCAAAACCATTATTTCAACGTGGCAATGAGAAAAAATGAAATATGGCCTTTTGTAGCAACATGGATGGAACTGGAGAGTGTGATGCTAAGTGAAATAAGCCATACAGAGAAAGACAGATACCATATGGTTTCACTCTTATGTGGATCCTGAGAAACATAACAGAAACCCATGGGGGAGGGGAAGGAAAGAAAAAAGAAAAAAAAAAAAAAGAGGTTAGAGTGGGAGAGAGCCAAAGCATAAGAGACTGTTAAAAACTGAGAACAAACTGAGGGTTGATGGGGGGTGGGAGGGAGGGCAGGGTGGGTGATGGGTATTGAGGAGGGCACCTTTTGGGATGAGCACTGGGTGTTGTATGGAAACCAATTTGACAGTAAATTTCATATATTAAAAAATAAAAAAAATAAAAAAAAAAAAAAAAAAACATTATTTCAAAGGCCTCTAGAATCTGGCTTTGTTACGGAGAAAATCCATCAAGTTATCTCCTTGAGCTGGGTTTATACTGGATTCAGATGTATATACACATGGCAGCTTTTGCTGCTCTGAACCTTTTAATAATAACACAGGAAATTTCAAATAGATGTTTAGAGGCTTTCCAGACCCACAAACCCATTGAACATTTCTGGTTGTTTGCCTTTTTTGCTGCCTGTTAGGAGTTATACAGGTATATTGATTCTCCTGAGTTGTTTTGGTATTTCACTACTCAGAAAAATTAAAGCTATGGAGTTTGACATCCCGGTATTAATAGTAGATGAGTTAAAGGGATTTCCTGTAAATTAGGCAAAACTGTCAACATTAGTTAAAGAAGATCACCTTGGAGAACAGATAAAGAGATTTTATATATATAGTGTGGAGAGGGAAAAAACCCAAAATAACCCATAGTTATTTTTAAAAACTTATTAATTCAGTAAATTGAAAGGACATCTATTAGTGCCTGAGGTTGAAAATTTTAAAAGTTACTTAGGTATTTAATTTAAAAATTATAGGTCAGCAAAAGGCTGACCCTGGCCCTGTTTTCTCATGGACTTTTTCACAGAGTTTTAGTGAGAAATGATAAAGTTTGTATTTGTGGTAAAGGGAGTCCTCTTCAAGTGAAACAGTCTATGCCAATCTAAGATATACAAAAGTGCCCAAAATAGAAACTTAGGTGGGGAGGAGACATTTCTTGGCACTTTCTTCTGAAGGGGGTGGATAGCCTGGGTTTATCAGTACGATTTTTGCAATACCGTTTGCCCACAGAAAGACCCAAATGATATTTTTGTGAAAAGAGTACCTTTTAAAAAGAGCTTTGTGCTAATCCTTATATCGAATGGAGCCTGCCAATACTCTATTCTGTAGCTATCCTGTATACACGAACGGATTCCCAGAGCACAAGAGAACTCAGTCATATGTATATTCTCTGTTCTATAATTCTAGTACATACTGTCTAGTCTGTCAAGTGCTGTGTGTCACAGCTTTCCCCCAAGGATGGCAATGAACATGATACCAGGGTAATGATGGTTCCCTCTAGGATATATCTGTTTCTGTCTGTCTGTCTGTCTGCCTGTCTGTCTGTCTATTGATCTCTAGAGAGAGAGAACATTTTTGTGTGTACCCTCACTTTTTACCCTCTCTTTTTCCCTTCCTTTCTTGAACTGCTTAGAGATAGCCATTATGAAGTTCCTGATGGCTTTAATTTCAAAATAAAAAGGTGGAATTTGTGGGAATATTTACATATATATAGTAATGATGTCTGTTAAATGGGTGTGATAATTGTGTGTTTTTTTTTTGTTTGTTTGTTTGTTTTTTTGTCCTAGGAGTGCTGTCTCTGCAATTTGAGAGGGGGTGCTCTTAAGGAAACGAAGAACAATAAGTGAGTAATGTGTTAATTGTGTTCAATTTCATTGTTTCCTTCTGCTGTCTAGAATGTTGAACCTCAATGTGGACTGTTTGCTTTACCTCTCATTATTGGACACATTGTTCCAGAACTTTTGCTGCCCAGATCTGAAGTTGAGATTCTGTGCATGTCTTCGGAGACCATTCATTACTGAAAGCACAGCACATTCCCCTCTGCTGGACAAAGGTGGTCTTGCTTCTCTCCATGTCTCTGACACTGATGAAGGATAACCCCTCTTTTACTGATGGTGTTTTTAAAATGAAGGCAGCCCATGTCATCTAGGTATCTTTGGGATCCTAGTGTTTAATATGATGAATCCTATTAGTCTAATAGAACCAATGTGCCTGAAAACAGTGAAATCTGTTGCCTTCAGATAAATAAAATCAATCATAGTCATAACATTTAAACAAAATTATTTGCTTTTAAAACCAAATTAACAAGAAAGTGTGTATACTAAAATAGAAACACAGGGAGAAAACATTAATTTTAAGATACAAAGGGGATTGGAGAACATGAAGAGAATCTTGAAAGAGTAATAAGTGAACATAAAAGAAAGGCAATCTGGTTTTTAATGTGGTTATTGAAATATATTTTTTGCATGAGTATTATTTTCATGACCCAATTTTAGTATTGAAAGTGGGGACAAAGCATATTAAAGGTTCCTTTGGTAATAGGAATATGTAGAAATGGTAGAGGCAGGGGCACCTGGGTGGCTCAGTCAGTTAAGCGTCCGACTTCAGCTCAGGTCATGATCTCACAGTTTGTGAATTTGAGACCCATGTTGGGCTCTGTGCTGACAGCTCAGAGCCTGGAACCTGCTTTGGATTCTGTGTCTCCATATCTCTCTCTGCCCCTCCTCTGCTCAGGCTCTCTCTGTCTCTCTCTCTGTCTCTCTCTCTCTCTCTCTCTGTCTCTCTCTCCCAAAAATAAACATTTAAAACAATTAAAAAAAACAAAAACAAAAAGAAAACAAAAAAGTAGAGGCAGAGGTTGTAAGCTGGCATTAAAGGGTCAGATACAACCCCAAGGTATGTTTTAGTTGACTGACACACAATTTTATAAATTTGATCTAAATTTTAGAAGTTGATAGATTTTATATAAAAATCCAGATATTTATCTGTACTTGAAATATAATTGTGCATCTCTAAATGGCAATAACATGTTGGGATGAGAACCTGGCCTCAATAGGACAGATGCTCCCCAGGTTACCATCATTTACCAGTACACATATATTTGCTTACCTCCTGCCTGGCCCTGTAGGCACTAGAGTTGAGACCCCTGGTGTAATGTAATGATTGAATTAGCATTAACTATGTGCATGTGCACTTGTTTCTGATTGCTTCTAAGGAAGAGTAAAGGCATTTATCATTCCTATGTTGATAAATTTCAGTCTATTAGACTTAATATTTGCTTGATTTTAGATCTTCCTCTTTCAGTCTTAGTTAATGTGATTGGTAAGGTACTAAAAAGTGTTGCTAGGTCTAGGGTATTGAACAAATCATGCAGACTGTTAGATGATTTAGGTGGTTCCTATAAAGACAAAGGTGATAAGAACTTCTCTTCCTACCCATGGGCCAGGACAAAAGGGAATAATGTGTACTATAGAATTATAATATTTATTTAGATTTGAAAGAATGCCCTGATGGGGTGGACACTTGTCCTTTCTCCTTTGGTCTTTAAAGGCAGAATAGAGTCTGAGTGACATACTACTCTTTGACTTATAAATGGGCTGATGGATGTGGTAATTCCTTCAAGGTGTCTTTAAACCTCAAGAGTCTTTATTTTTACTTGGGGCATAACATTTATGAGAAACTAAATAGTGTTAATGGGGACATTTTTCTGGAGTAATTCAGAATTTGAGAGGAGATACTAGGATTTAAGTAGGAAGTGAGAGAACCAGCTAATTTCATTCCTCCTTATCTTGGGTTCCTTTGGTTATAGTTCGATTGAAATGAGAAACGATTTAATTAAAGACTTAGTACTAATTCTCTTAGAAAACTTTACTATTCTAATTTTCATGACACTTGTATTATGTAAAAGATTATACGCTGTATCCAATTCATACCTTTTATTAATTGAACTAATCTTTTGCCACATATTGATTTGCTTAAGTATATTAAACACCTGTTATATTTTAGTACCAAGTGAAATAGCAGCCCTACATTTCAGTATTTTGCAGATCCAGTGTAGGAAAATACCATATATTGATAGGATCAAGTCTCGGTCTTCACCCCACTCTGCAGGTTGCAATTGTGGGCAGGTGTGGTACTGAATCTATCCGGGTATCACCTGATAGGTTTAAAATTCAGAGTCTGGTTTGTGATTGGTTTAGGCTTTTGGCTTTCCTTCTCTGTGAGAATTGCCACTGCCCAGTTGAAGTATGTGGTGTGCAAGCTTAGAGAACTTTTGTTTATGTTTCATGTCTCCTTTCCCATAGGTGGGCCCATGTCATGTGCGCCGTCGCGGTGCCAGAAGTTCGATTCACTAATGTCCCAGAAAGGACACAGATAGATGTAGGCAGAATACCTTTACAGAGGTTAAAATTGGTGAGTGACAAAGCTTCTTTTTAACTTCATAAATTAGTGTTAATTTCAATTTATGAATATTTCTTTTAATGTATACATTCTCAAGATAATTTTTTTAGTTTCATTTAATATTCTACCCTTTTCTCCTAAATTTACTTATTTGTATATGTTCTTTCCATGTTATATTATAAATATGCATATAACCTTCCTCAATTCGTTTAAAATGAGGCAAAAGAATACTACTTTTTTTGGATTAGTGTGAATTTTCAAACCATAGGCTGTCTGGTGAAGTTTGTTAGTAATATACCTGAGATATCTATCTTTATTTCAATTGTTTAGTTTTCCTCTCTGGCCTGTCTTTGGTTGGTCCTGACTTAGCAAAATGTACCTAACCTGATTTCATCATTTCTTCACCAAGAGATTTGCAGAGAAATAGAAAAAGTTTTTTTATTACTAAGGAATTTTTTTCGCTTATGAATAGATACAAGTCATTTAATTTGCCAGACTCTCTGGCTGATTATCTTCTGACTGGTTTAGAAACATTCATAGAAATCTTCCTACTGGTTCTCTTTGTTAAGAATGTTTTTCACTGCAAAGATTTAGGCCTTTAATTCCTCAACATTGAAGTAATGTTGGAGTTCTGTTCAAGTGTGAGCCAAGAGAGCATTAGTTTAGGCCCTTAAATTTCATATTTAATGATGATTTTTTCTTATTTTATATTGCATGATTTAGAAAATACTGGAGTGTGTTTTACACATGGATTTAATTCCCTAGAATTTCTTCAGTACTTGTTATTTTTGACTTGAGGTCTTTCCAAGTATTTCCAGGTATTCCAAAATAGAATATTTTGGGTACGGTAGCTGTAACTTTTTACCCAACTATTAACTTGTTACTAGTCTCTTGCCCTTCAGGGAGCTGGGCATATTGTCTCTGGACCTCTGTCATGAGCACTTCGATTTTAGTCTACAGTCTTTCATTCTCAGAGAAGAGAAAGTATATATTGTTATGTTCCATTGAAGCTGCATCAAGAATTTTGCATCACTAGAAAATATGTGGTGACCTGATGATTGTCATTGGCAGGTGTAAGTGGTAGGGCCAGGATGTTCAGGATGTGGTAATGGAAATTTTGTGGATGAAATTGAAATAATGGGTCATTTAAATGGCCCTGTAAAGCTCACAGTGATATAAGAAGAGAGTAAAAAGTTCTTCAGCTCATGGACTTCCCATAGGAAAGTTTGAAATCATATATCTTGGTCAACAGTTGAAACACACACACACACACACACACACACACACACCCCAATGAGAAACAGTTTGCCAGAATTAGGACTATGAGGCAGGATATTTAAAGAATGTTGAGTTCATCACATGTTGAAGAATTCAATGTTTATTAGGACAAATATTAACAAAAGTCTTGTATTTTAATTTTTTTCTAATTTACAAGTGTTACATATTTGCGAAAATTCCAACACGGCATTTAACAATCATCTTTGGTTCTCTATCCTGAAAGATGACTTCTGTTACCAGTTACCCCTCATTGTTACCCCTCAGAATGAGTGGTCACTACTCTTGATGTGTTCCCTTAAGGAACTATATCCTGGCGAATCTAGTCCATGAATGCTTCCTTAATGATTTATTGTTCCTCACACCAGTCCCAAAGGGGTTTTAAGGGAACAGCAGGAAAGGACAACATGGGATCACTTCAGTGCTATTCAGGAAGTTATATTTAGAAAATTGAAATCTGAAATGGCAAAGCTTACTGTTTTCTTCTCAGTGGTATGCTTCACCTTGATTGTGTATATCACATATTCCTTATAGAATGTTTTACATCCTTAAACAATTGGTATCTTGAAAAGAGTATGTTTTGACTGAATTTAAGATCACCTAAAGTCTACTTCTGATGTCAAGGTAGAGCTGTTTATTGACATGTTTGGCTAAAAATGGCAGGCTTTTTTTCTATTTTCAATATGCATGGAGAGTTTCTTGGAGTGGTATTTATAAAAGTACTCACAGTGGTTAAGTGGGAAAATACAAGGAAGAACTTCATTTTGGGGAAAAGATCACTCAAAATGAAGTTATAGTTTGAAAGTGGGCAACAGCCAAAAGTCTGGATGACTTTTTTGTAAGAATCCTCAAGAAAGCAGCATCACTGTGGTGAATCTCCCATCACAGTGTCTGTGCACTAGTCTTTCTCACTTGGTGATCAGACTCAGCTAGGCTGGCTGAAAAGCAAAATTCACAAATGATCACCTGTGTGTGGTATGGGATGCACCTTTCCAGGGAACGAAATGCTGTGCCCTATAGGTACAGTCAAGGGTATGCTTTCCCAATATTAATTAGTATCCTTTTAAAGTTAAGTAATCTATTGGTACATGCCAACATTAGATGTCAGTATTAATTTATTTCACCAAACAATTATTACCTTACCTTGCCAGATACCTAGCGTATATTTTTTTAAATTTTTTTTAACGTTTATTTATTTTTGAGACAGAGAGAGACAGAGCATGAATGGGGAGGGTCAGAGAGAGGGAGACACAGAATCCGAAACAGGCTCCAGGCTCTGAGCCATCAGCACAGAGCCTGATGCAGGGCTTGAACTCACGAACCACGAGATCATGACCTGAGCTGAAGTCGGCCGCTTAACTGACTGAGCCACCCAGGCGCCCCCCTAGTGTATATTTTTAAATGAGGCATTGTTCCTGTATTTTGCCATCTTACAGTTCAGATGGGCTTTCTCAACTTTGGCCCTGTTGATGTTTTACACAGGATAATTTTTTGTTCTGGGTGACTGTCATGTGCTTCGTGGATTGCAGCAACCCTGACCAAACAGACCAAACCCTCCCAGATATCTTCTGGGAGGCAGTATCATTCCCATTGAGAACCAACCCACTGGTCTATAGGGAAGATATACACATAAAGATAAAATTTTAATTTTTGTCATTTTCAGGCAGAGAATATCTTGGTTGAAAGAAGTTGGAAACTGAGAGAATAGAAATTCTTAATTGTTTTCTAAAATAATTCTAGAGAACTTTTTTTGGCAAATTGTTTGAATTTATTTGTCAATAATGAAATTTGGCACATATATGTATGTTTACTACTGTATAATTATTACATAATCTAAGTGTTTTAACATTACTTGTTCTTATAAAAACTGAACAACCTTGAATAGTAATCAGGTGATGTGTATGTGTGTGTGCATGTACACACACACACAGTAATTTTGAATATTTACGGAATAAAGAAAGGCAGGAAATTGTTACTATTTCTGGTTCTGGCTTAAAATTATCATGGCTGGAGACAATACCAAATGTCTTCTGCCTTTTTATGGCCTCTCCTTTAAAAGTTGTGGTGGTAAATTTATGCACAACTTTGTGTAAGCTTCTCCAAAGCAAGCATTGATTTCCTGATTAACATCACAGACACACAGATGATTAAGTCCAAGTAACTAGGAGTACTTCGGAGAGCCTGTGGAATTGGAACATCCATTCAGCACTTGCCCTGTTGTCTGAGAGTTCTGATGATGGAACTTCTGGTCAGTTGAGGATTGAAAACTGAAGTGACCTATTGTAGGAAGGACAAATTGCTCATCCATGAAGCAGCTGCAGCAAGTGGGGGTTGGCGGGGGGGGGGGGGGCTCTGAGCCTCTCCCCAGTGCCCACTAGGTGGTGCTGCTGTACAAGGTTTTCATCACATTGCCCTTAAATCACCTCCCTTAGCAAGTGCCTAATTGGAGTCCTGCCCACGTTTGTAGAGGTGTGTGTGTGTGTGTGTGTGTGTGTGTGTGTGTGTGTGTGAGAGAGAGAGAGAGAGAGAGAGAGCAAGAGACAGAGACAGAGAAAGACACAGAGAGAGGGATGGCAGCAGGTTAGCGAAAGTGCTACTGGCTGTGCATTCAAAATGCTGAATTCCAGAGGGCAGGGTTTTAGTTCAGTTTTCATTTAGCTATAAGAAAAGAGCAGCTTTCCCTTGGGGCAAGTTAGTGTTTTTCTATATAAGTAATAAGCAATGCTATTAACAGCTAGTAACTGCAAGAGGCTTAAGGAGCAGCTGCTGGCAAACAAAAGTTTAAAATGTCTTCTGAAGTATGAAAGCTGTATATTTAAAAAATGATCATTACTATTAGTTTTTCTAGAACATGGAATAGTGGAATTTTTGCAGAGGTATTTGAATGTTTTGGTAATACTGTTGTTAGTCTTTTATTTATTCATTGGTTCAACTTGCAGCTTTTGAAATAGCTCTCTGTACAATTTTTTGTATAGGAAGTACCCCCCCCCACCCCCCCGTAGAGGGTATAAGAAAGGATTTGTTTACTTTAGCAGATTTTCCCTCTTATTTACAATGACCATTTTCATAAAAGAGACAGCAAATGGAAAACAACTTTTCCAGTGCTCATCAGTGGATTATGTTGATCCTAAAATTGTGTGTGCTTATACGAAGAACCTTTATCTCATCCAGCCACCTTGTTTGATAATGTCACAGGTGTGGCCTCTGCTCATCAGATAATTTTTTTTTTTTTAATTTTTTTTTTCAACGTTTTTTATTTATTTTTGGGACAGAGAGAGACAGAGCATGAACGGGGGAGGGGCAGAGAGAGAGGGAGACACAGAATCGGAAGCAGGCTCCAGGCTCTGAGCCATCAGCCCAGAGCCCGACGTGGGGCTCGAACTCACGGACCGTGAGATCGTGACCTGGCTGAAGTCGGACGCTTAACCGACTGCGCCACCCAGGCGCCCCTGCTCATCAGATAATTAAATGGACAATAATGATGATGCTAGAGTTATTTTCAAGACAATGTATTTTATTTTATGTGGTTGATAATTTTAAATACTTTAATAAAAGTCATTATTTTTTAAACTAAACAAGATTTTTGTGCAAAAATTTATTTGGCATATAGTGGTCTTTATCTAGATAGTTTTTTCTTTCCTTTCTTTCTTTAATAACATTTAGTTTTTGTGTAGAGTAATTATCTCAAGGGTTATGAAAGTAATTGCTGCCTTATCTAAAAAAAATGCCACAGGTTGCTCTCTAAAAGCACCAGGTTATCAAGCAGAGCCATCCTTTAATAGGAAAGAAATGGCTGAAAGTGACCTGAATAGGCTATAGCAAAGTTATGTCCAAAGAGAGAACCATTTATTCTCTGTCAGCCTGAGCACTCTTCTGATTATTAATGCACATTCTAGATTACTTCGTATTTTTCTAACCTCATTTTGAATGATTTCCTTTGCCTCTGCATGACTTTTCAACATGGGAAAAGTTATTCTTTCGGTAAGCCCTGTCACAAACCCCTTCTTGTGTTTTCCAATACCTTCTCCACTCTCCAGTGAACATCAGAGCAAGGCACCTTGTAGGACAAATAATGAGGAAGATCCTGAGTACATTCCTACTCCCTACTTGAATGGCGTGCTCAAGGACAGCCAGTCTAGGGGTTTGTTTGAAGTCACAGATGACAGGTATGCCTGAAGACAAAAAGAAAACAATTGACCTCAGAATCTACTCAATCATTTCCTTTTCTTAATTCCTTCAGCTTTGTTTTATATATTAATATGATTGCTTGGCCATGGTCATAATTGAATCTCTCAGGAACAAAATTGTGCAAAGATGGAAATACAAGAAAAGGAAATAGAGATAAAACACATATGAAGTTAGAATTCCTTTTTTTTTTTTTAATTTTTACAATCGAAAAAAATATATAGGTAAAAATTATCAGGAAGAAGAATTAAGGACAGAAATTTAGAGAGGTAAAACAATATATTCTTTATATAGTGTAATCACACAGAAGACAGCAGTATTGTCTGCTGAAATAATCTTCAGTATCATTACTGTCTTTTGGAAGCAGATCACCAAAAAATCTTTAAATCTGATTATAAAATTTAAGGGAAGAACATTTTAAGAACCTAACAAAAGGAGTAAAACAGCATGAAGTTCTGGTATTTGTTACATACTTATCATGAATGTCTGTTGCATACATCGATCACTTGAAGATTAAATTAATTAAAGATCTGTGGAATTGGTATAAATAAAACAGCAAGTAGGATTTGTAGATTCTAAGAAATCTTGGAAATTTGCAGAAGACCTTAAATGCAGCCATTAGTTATTTTTTTTTTCCTATAGGGAGAAAAGTTCTCAAATAGAAATGTAAGAATATTTATGGGACACATGGGTTGACTCAGTCAGTTAAGTGTCTGACTTCAGCTCAGGTCATGATCTCATGGTTTGTGGGTTCCAGCCCCCGCATCAGGCTCTGTGCTGACAGCTCAGAGCCTGGAGCCTACTTCAAATTCTGTGTCTCCCTCTCTCTCTGCCCCTCCCCTGCTCACGCTCTGTCTGTCTCTCTCAACAATAAATAAACATTAAAAAATTTTAATATTAAATGCATGTATCAAAGCAAATGATGTTTATGTTGATTGCCATCATTGCATAAGAACTTTCGCTGTTCTTTCACCACACATCTGTTCTTACAGAGGCATAGCACAGGGCCTTTGGCTTCTGTGTGTGTGTGTGTGTGTGTGTGTGTGTGTGTGTACGTTCCTAAGGTTTTTACATTTGAAATACTATTTTTGCAACCAAATAGAGGGAGAAATGAATTTTGGAATAGCTAAAGTTGCCCCCAGGCCTTCAGCGACCTCCGATGTGTATTTGACGAGTGAACTGAGCACAGGCACAAGTGTTCTCTGAGTGAAGAACATTATTTTGAAAAGGAATTTACACTGCAATGATGACTGAGCTACAAGCCTTTCAGTATCTGTCTGAGACCAACTATTCTGCTTAGAAGCCTCTATACACTTTAAAATTTGTACCTGAAGGCAAATAATAGTGAACTTGAAAGCCAGAGATTATAGTTTTGAAAGGTACATCAATTCTGAAAATAGAGTGGTTTCACTGTGGTGTTCCATCTGAAGAGTTGAATCAAGGGAAAAAAAAATACATCCAGGCTTCCTATTTCTTAGAATAAAGCACTTGTTCTCTTGCTAACTGACTTGTGTTATCAGATGTATTGCATACTAAAAATAGAATTACTGAGAGAGTTGAGGTCTGCCTCATGTGCTGGAAGATCACCCTAAGTCCTGTTTAGTTAATGTTACAGCAGTGTTAGAGATCAGCTTTGCTTCCTTTCTAAAGGAATCACGGTTGTATTTGACAGAGCCTCTGTTAATGCATTTTGGAAAATGTAAAGACATATTGATTATCTTTCATCACTTTGAAGGAAAAAAAAACAGCATTATAAAGCAATCAAAGTGTCATTGTGTTCCACATTAACTTATGTACTGTTTTATTCACATATTCAGTTGTTTTCAAAGACAAAGAGGAATTCTAAGAGAATAATAAACATTGACCGTGACCAGAGACTTTATTGTTTAAATGCAGTTGAGGAAAAATTTGCTTTTAATAAAGTGAACTCCTGAAGGAAGAATAAGTTATACTACTAATGACATAATTGTGGTGTGATGTGTAGGATCCTATGATTTAATAAATTCAGTATGAAATTTACAATATCATTAAGACTATTCTTCAGGATTTCAACAAACACTGTATCCTCAACTTTGTAAGATTTTAAAACAAGTTTAGTGTAAAAAAAGGTACATTAGTAGCTGTATAGTACTTAACTGTCACAATGATTTGCTACAGGGACTAGATCCTATTGCAAGCTGTCAAATTTGTATATTGCTGTAATACCAAACCATAAAATCTTTTGAGTAAAATGGAAAATGTCAGATAGGCATGACTACAAATAATATACTTTCTGAAGGCTGTAGACATCTATAGGAGAAGATGTGTAAATGCATGAAATGTTATCTTGTTACTATGGATTTTTCTTTATCTGCTGAAAGAAAACTCCGAGGCAAAAGGAAATTGATTGGAATCTTTAAATTTTTACTTTTGAACTCATTTTTCCTGGGGACTAATTTTTGCAACATTATTAGATAGATAAGTAGAACTTCAGATGATTCACGATTAAAACATATTGTAAGAGAGTAATCTTATTTTTTAGCTTGCATTTCTGAATTATTCAATTTTTTTGTGATCTTATCTGTGTGAATAGTGATTACTGATGGATCTTTTAATTGAGTTAGTGAGCTGGGGTCGAGGTTCCAGAGATGGGGTCCCCCCCTTCACTCCAGCATTGACTGGGCCAATGCCAACAAACACATGCCAAACCAAGGCAGCTGCTAGGTGGCTCTAAACTATCTATAGGGTTTTCCTTGGCTAACAGTGATTGATAGCAGAGAGGTTATAGTTTTGGAAAGGTATAGTCATTATTTTGAAACAGTGGATTCATTATTATTTGTTTTTCTAATATTTTAGCATAAATTAGGTTGTTTATTCTCTCAGAAGGGTGTTTTTAGAATCTACAAAAATAGGTTGTGAGATGTTTTTGTATAGAGGGTGAATTTTTCCATAACTTGTAATTAATTTAACATATCACTGTGGTATATTTTAGACATGTTCTTTTATTTTTTTTATTTTTTTTTGTATGGAACATATTTATTTATTTATTTTTTCAATATATGAAGTTTATTGTCAAATTGGTTTCCATACAACACCCAGTGCTCATCCCAAAAGGTGCCCTCCTCAATACCCATCACCCACCCTCCCCTTCCTCCCACCCCCCATCAACCCTCAGTTTGTTCTCAGTTTTTAAGAGTCTCTTATGCTTTGGCTTTCTTCAACTCTAACCTCTTTTTTTTTCCTTCCCCTCCCCCATGGGTTTCTGTTAAGTTTCTCAGGATCCACATAAGAGTGAAACCATATGGTATCTGTCTTTCTCTATATGGCTTATTTCACTTAGCATAACACTCTCCAGTTCCATCCATGTTGCTACCAAGGGCCATATTTCATTCTTTCTCATTGCCACGTAGTACTCCATTGTGTATATAAACCACAATTTCTTTATCCATTCATCAGTTGATGGACATTTAGGCTCTTTCCATAATTTGGCTATTGTTGAGAGTGCTGCTATAAACATTGGGGTACAAGTGCCCCTATAGGCCCCTATAATTTAGTGATGTCATTTTCTAACATGAGTTCATAAATACAGGTACCAGCACTGTTTTAGCCAGCCACAGTTTGGACTTCCTGATTGAAATATGAAAATGCCTTTACATTCATCTGTGTTACCGTTTGGATCATGTAATTGTACGTCTCTGTTACATTGAGATTAGGCTGTTTGTATCCAGTGTCCTCCACTTAAGCAAGCTTGCCATGCAGATTGATCTCTCTTAAACTCATCTGTAAACTGGGGTGGTTGTGAGGATGAAGTAAGAAAGTGAAGGGCCTGTAATATAGTCTCTGTGAGCTGCCATTTGGCCAATCAGGAACAGAGCAGATAAATGTTTCTAAGGAGGGAGTAGGTTCCTGGCTCTATTTTGTATGTTTGTTTATTTATCTGTTCAATAATTATTTCTTTAAGGCTTGCTTTGTGGTTACGTGATAGATTTTATTTCATTTCTACAAATATTACAGAATAATGGAAGTTATTGAACATTAGACAAATATTAGACAAGCAAAGCAGTATGAAAAGATCTTTTGTAATAGAAATCTGGACTGCAGTGAAGGACCTTACTATATTTGGAGTATCAGGGTTGGCAATCCAGAGGTGGAGAAAAGCTTCCTGGAAGAAGCAATGCGTTAATCTGAGACCTGAAAGATGAGGAGAGCTAGCTGGAAGAGGGGTCAGTATGCTTAGTAGCCTGGAAGTGGGGGGAATTGTAAGGTCTAGGAAGTGAAATTTCAGTAGAGCTGGAGCATGGAGTATAAAGAGGGAGATTGGAGTCTTGAGGAGAGAAAGCCTCAGATGATCTGGAACTGTGCGGTCCAACATGATAGCCACCGGCCACTTATGGCTGTTGAACACCTAGAATGTGGTTAGTGTTACTAAAGAATTGAACTTTAAAATTTTTGTTTTTTGGGGGCACCTGGGTGGCTCAGTAGGTTGAGCATTCAACTCTTGATTTTGGTTCAGGTCATGATCCCAGGATCATGGGATTGAGCTCCACATCAGGCTCCGTGCTTGGTATGGAGCCTACTTGGGATTCTCTCTCACCTTCCCTCCTCCTGCCCTTCTCTCTTTCTCTCTGTCTCAAATAAAATTAAAAAAAAAAATTGTATTTATTCTCATTCACATGGACACACCTCCCACTGCATTCCACTGACCCTCCACAAGTTTAGGCCCAACCACAGATATGGAGCACCAGCATGCAGGGGCTGGTAATGTCTAGCCCTAAAATATGCCTCTGTTGTACAGTGCCCAACAACAGTTCTGCCTCTCTAAATGAACCCTGACTAAGATACGTCCTAAGACAGTTAATTTCCACTCCTGCTATGTAACCTGAAGCAGGTGGGCAGTGGGCTAATGTTGGCAGGAACTATATTTTCACACTCCCCTTTTATTTTAAATTTTATTTAATTTTAATAAGCTACACTTAAAAACTGATGCAGCATAAACACATGAAAGACAATTGTAGTTTTGGTAGGTATACATTTCAAACACCCTTGAAAATTTAGTATCATAGTTGAGATGTGCTGTAAGTGCAAATAAGTACACGGCATATTTAAAAGACAGTATGAAAAAAAAGAATGTGAAATGTCTCATTAATTTTCATATTGGCTACATGTCAAAATGATAATATTTTACATTTGTTGACTTAAATAAGATATATTAAAATTAATTTCACCTGATTTATTTTTTATTGTAAAATATACTTAACATAAAATTTTCAATTTAATCATTTTTAGGTGTATATTTCTGTAGCATTAAATGTATTTACATCTCATGCCCCTGTATCTTCAGAACTTTTTCATCTTTCTAAATTAAGCTTACTCATTGAACAAATAATTCTCCATTCTCTCTACCCTCACCCATTTTTTAATGTTGCTCCTGAAATATTAAAAATTGTAGTATGGCTTCTATTGTAATTCTGTGGACATTGCTATTCTAGAAGACTTTGTACTTTATTATAAACACACTGGAGAACCTTTAATTACTGTTAAGAAGTGGAGTAGCATGGTCATATTTGTATTTCAACTATTTTTTTTTAAGTTTATTTATTTATTTTGAGAGAGACAGAGTCAGTGCAAGTGGGGGAGGGGCAGAGAGAAAGAGAGAGAATCCCAAGCAGGCTCTGTGCTGGCAGCACAGAGACCAATGTGGGGCTCCAACTCACAAACCGTGAGATCATGACTTGAGCCAAAACCAAGAGTCAGACGCTTAACTGACTGAGCCACCCAAGAGCCCCTGAGCACAGGGTTCCACCACTGGAAGGAACATAAGGTTTGGGGGAAGTACATTTTGCACATACTTAATCTGAGGTCCTTATAGTTCATCTCCTGTTGCTCAGGAGAGAGATGTCCCAGAATCCTCCTTGTTGTGGGTATGTAGCTATTTAACAGCTTGCTCCTAGATTGTTAGGGCTAGAGGCATGTGATGGTCAATGACTATTACTGGCCAGTAATTCAGAGGTGGTGAACAACTGGGCTTTCTCTGGATGTGCGTTTGGTTCATGATAGTAGTGTATCTGCCATTCCAAACTCTTTTTTTTTTTTTTAATTTTTTTTTCAACGTTTTTTTTTTATTTTTGGGACAGGGAGAGACAGAGCATGAACGGGGGAGGGGCAGGGAGAGAGGGAGACACAGAATCGGAAACAGGCTCCAGGCTCCGAGCCATCAGCCCAGAGCCTGACGCGGGGCTCGAACTCACGGACCGCAAGATCGTGACCTGGCTGAAGTCGGACGCTTAACCGACTGCGCCACCCAGGCGCCCCTGCCATTCCAAACTCTTACCTGAAGTGTAATAGTAAACACAGTGTCAGCCCTGTAAGTTGCATTTAAGTTTTTCTTAAAGCAAAGTTGAAAATGAAAACGAAATCTATGGAAGTGAAATAGTTTGGTTCATAAGAAGACAAGCAAGAAAGAATGTCTCATGTTCTCCTGAAAGATAAATGTGTCCTTCAACCAATAAAAACACAGTATACTCTGGTATGTTGTTGCCAAGATGGGTGGCCACAGTATGAAAAAGGATTTGTTGTAAGAGTCACACGGGATTCACAAATCCATGAAAAGGTATTCATTTCAGGATTGTTTTTAGTTGTAATTTTAGCCTAATTTTAGTTCAAAATCATCTTTTTACTAACAGTTTTGGAGATAAAACTGACTTTAGGGTAAAATTTTAAATTGTGAATTTTTTCCATTCAGAATATAAAATACATTCCATCTTTCTTTGGTAACAAAATATTTTCCTTTAAATAAATGGAAAAATAGTCAAATAAATTGACCACTTTTCTTTACAGGAATAGTACTTAAGGTTAATTAACACTTAACCATTTTTCCCCTAGAGTCATCTGTTGCTCCTAATTGATTTAAAATTCATTGATTTTAAAACACTTATTCTCTATAGACAAAGCAAAAAAAATATGGTAAAATCTTTTCACTAAACAGATATTTTTCAGTAAAAAGAATTGTGAGATTCTGGCAAAAGTATAATTTTCATAGACTAATGAGCTATCTGACCAGAGCCAACTGAGCTTCATGTGTTTTTTTTTACAGTGATAAATTGACCATGTCAAAATATGCAATCTAGTCTGGTGAAATATTTTACTATGAAAGTTTAATTCTCATTTTTTTTTATGAAAGCAGGGGAGTGTCATACTAGCTGATAATATGCTGGCCATTTGGTATGATTTATTTCAATGAGTGTCACTTGTTGATGTGTTTAGTGATTGTTGACCTATATTTAATTCTAAAACTCTAAGTGGTATGAAATGTAATAAATCAGCTGCTGTAGTTAAAAAAAAAAAACCAAAACAAATCATGATCCACAGATCTATTCAGTTGTCTTTTCTTAGTTTTAATGATGTCACAGCTTTATATTTGACAGCTGTTGATTTGGGGACAATGGAAGATTAACAGATTTCTTTACAATTGTGGGAATCTGCTTAGAATAATTTCTACAAAGCATATCTTTAAAATGTAATAAAATCATCTTTTATTACATGATTTTGGAATTCCAGCTTGTCATTTTCAAGGTTTTGAGGAAAATTATGGAATAAAGAGCATTTCTTTCATTCATTTATCAATCTTTTATTCAGTAAATACTTATGGAGCTGATCTTAGCATTTGTTGCTTGATGACAAGGTGCACAAGATGGATAGGGTCACTCCTCTTTTTGGGTTTCCATTCTGGAAGAATTTAGATGTAGAACTTCTAAGGATGTGATTTCTTCTTTGGGTCATTTTGGAAGGCAGAAGGAAGGGCTGGAATAGAATGTTCATCTAAGGCATTTATTTACAGAGAGATTGAAATATGTACATCTGTTTCCTAATGTTTCCTAACAGGTATTTTTCTCACGTAGATAATTTCTTACAAATAGATAAAGTTTTAAAAAATGTACTGGGGAGCCTGGGGAGCTCAGTTGGTGAAGTGTCTGACTCTTAATATTGGCGCAGGTCATGATCTCACCATCTTGATATCGAGCCCCGTGTTGGGCTCCACACTGAGTGTGGAACTTGCTTGGGATCCTCTCTCTCCCTTTCTCTCTGCCCTTCCCTTGCTCATGCTGTCTCTCAAATAAATAAACTTTAAAAATGTACATCTTTCAGATATGAAATTAGTTTGAGATCATTTTAGAAATAATAAACATCTTTGAAAGCATGATTTTAAGGGGCACCTGGGTGGCTCAATTGGTTAAGTGTCTGACTTTTGATTTTGGCTCAGGTCATGATTCCACAGTCGGTGAGATCAAGCCCCGCACTGACAGCATGGAGCCTGCTTGGGATTCTCTGTCACTCCTTCTCTCTCTGCCCTTCACCTGTGCTCACTCTCCCTCTCCCTGTCCTAAAAATAAATAAACATTCTTAAACAATTTAAAAAACCTGGGGCACTTGGGTGGCTCAGTCGGTTAAGCGGCTGACTTCAGGTCAGGTCATGATCTCACAGTTTGTGAGTTCAAGCCCCACATCGGACTCTGTACTGAAAGCTCGAAGCCTAGAGCCAGCTTCTGATTCTGTGTCTCCCCCTCTGTCTCTTCCCCTTCACCACTCATGCTCTCTCTCTCTCTCTCTCTCTCTCAAAAATAAATATTAAAAAAAAATTCTTTTTAATTTAAAAAACCATAATTTTGTTTTATTTTTTTAAGGTTTATTCATTTTTCAGAGACAGAGAGACAGAGCGTGAGTGGGGGAGGGGCAGAGAGGAAGGGAGACAAAGAATCTGAAACAGGCTCCAGGTTCTGAGCTCTCAGCACAGAGCCGGATGCGGGGCGAATTCACGGATGGTGAGATCATGACCTGAGCTGAAGTCGGACGCTTAACCGACTGAGCCACCCAGGCACCCCAAAAAACCATAATTTTAAAATAGTGGTATACTGTTACCATAAAATTTTAAATTAGTCATAGCTTACAACAAAATTAAATATGAATAAAAACATTCATAATGATGAAAAGTTATTTATAATATGTACTGTTTCAAATACCACAATGTCTCAGAGTTGTTGTTTAAACAATTGAAGAGCATTGGGTGTTGTATGGAAACCAATTTGACAATAAATTTCATATTTAAAAAAAATAAATAAAGAATTGAAGAGTTACGTTACTTCACTTATACTGCACAGTAAAAGGCATAAACTCAGTACTGCTGTAGGAATTTGCTTTAAAATTTCTCTAGGAAGAGGCCATTCAGAGATAACTATCCTTTGGTATTACCCTTTTCTTATGTTTCTCAAAGCAATTTGTAAATATTTTTCAAATAATAATTTTAGTTGGCAGATCAACTTAGAACTAAGAAGGAGATTAATAGCCCAAATGTTTTTAGAAACAACAAAAAATTTTTTAAATACTTCTAATTCTTAAGTCCTGTTTCTCTAAAAATCCTTTTTCATAATGTGAAAATAAAGAAGTCAACAACACGAGAATCACTCCTTTTCCTGGCAGGCCCAGCAGTTAATATATGTGCATTTTCAGGCTTCTCAATTTGACAGGGGCAATCACCATTTAATTTCAAAATTCCATTTATCTTAGTGATAGCCTTAGAACTATTGAGTCTTCTTTTCCTGTCTGTGACAGCATTACTGTGTCTCTGCTCTTTGCCACATGCTGATTTGGGGATCCCTGCCCAACACCTATGGCATATAACACCACTGCCATGTACATTCTGCATAGATAAGGCATGACAGCCTTGTAACCTCAGCTTGCTGTGCATGCAGAGGGGGACAGCCCACCTGCACTGGGGAAAGCAAACAAGCAAGTGTGATGTGTTCATCCTTAATCACATTCTGTTTCTCCCAGAGACGTTTCAAGAAAATGATAGGCCACGCTCAGAGTTCAGGTTATCAGCCTGAGACACACGAGGTGCAGGGCATCTCCATAGCCAATAAGGCTAAACTGTACTATTGAACTTTGACCTGTTTATTTAATGTTAGAATTTTAATATACAGATCATGTACAGCTCTTGGTCCTTTAACTTTTGGTTTAAAAGACTTACTGTTTTAGTTATAAAAGTAATGTGTGTTTCTCTTCAAAGATTAAAAAAAACAACTAAGTGTATAAAATACACAAATAATCTCCAGCTCCATGGCACTCCACAGAAGTGATCATGTTTCATATTGATTCTTAGCTTCTTTCTATAGAAAAAACAGCTTGGAAGGATACAGCATTTTACCATCTTGTGTTATAATTGAGTATGTGTCAGTAGCCTATTATATATATGATAGTCAAACACATGTATGTAAACCTGTTTTATAAAAATGTCAATCTTAAAGATAGTTGTGTTGTTCCTTTGGTCTGTGAACCCAGCAGTACTCCTAATATTTCACACGCCTTTGCTTATCTCACCCATTTTGAAATCTTTTAGTCTGCAGGTTTGAATTTTGTTTTTTTAATAGAATTCGATTATCTGAATTGCACTAAAGGTAGTGCTGACTGGTTCTTGTGTGACTTGGAACACATTTTTCTCATACATAAAACATTAAAAATGATTAAGTACCAGTACAGTTCACAAATGTTTAACTTTTTAAAAGAAACTTTTGATTTGTAAATGGTTACAGATTCCTAAGAAGTTGTGAAGTTAGTATGCTCTTCTGTGCTCTTCTCCCAGTGCCCTCCTCTGGTTACCACTTACCTACATATAGTACAGTATCAAAACCAGGAAATTGATATGTATGTAGAGTTCTATGTAGTTTTATCATGTTTATTGCTATAATTTTATTATAAGGAAATGTAGTTTCTTGGAAATGGTTAAAAGGAAGTCAAACAAAAATAGTAGCAATGTATTATGGCTTATAGCATATGTAAAAGTAAAAATAACTCGACACTTGGCATAAAGCCCTGTAAAATTGTGCAAAAATTTGATCTTACACTTCACCAGAGGACTAATATGGATAGCACATAAGTGCATGACAAGTTGCTTAATATCTTTATCCATTAGGTAAAGCAAGTAAAACCACAATGGGATGCCACTACCTATCTGTGAAATAGTTAAAATCAATATAACTGACAATACCAACTGGTGATGGAACTCTGTTACATTGGAAATCTCTTATATTCTGATGGGAATGCAAAATGGTACAGCCATGCTGGGAAACAGTCTGGCATATTAAATTAAACATGCAATTTACCATGTTGCCCAGCAACCTCACTCCTAGGAATTTATCTAAAAGAAATTTTATGTTCACACAAAAACCTGTAAGTGACATTTTTTTGTGGCTTTATTCATCATCACCAAAATCTGGAAACAGCCTGATGGTTTCCAACTGGCTAATGAATTAACAAACCGTGGTGTATCCATAGAATGTAATACCATTCAGTACTAAGAAGAAACAAACTGATACCATCAATGTAGATGAATCTTAAATGCAGCATGCTAGATGAAAGAAGCCTGACTGAAAGACTCCATACTATATAATTCCATTTCTATTACATTGTGGCAAAACAAAACAAAACAAAACAAAACTAAGCTAACCCCCCTCCCCACAACTATAAGGACAGAGACTGCACAGGGGTGGAGTGTTGACTACAGAAGGACCCAAGGGAATTTTTTTTGTGCGGGTGGAACTGCTGTATATGTTAATTGTGGTGGGCGTTGCATGACTGAGTTGTTTTACTGAAATTTATAGAAGTGTACACCTGAAAGGGTAAATTTTACTATAGTTAATTACACAGTAATTTTAAAATTATGTGTAAAACTTTGCAAAGGCCCATGGTGGGTGTTGATACAATGTGACTTTTGCCCAGTGTTCTGAATGTCAAAGTGAAGAAATTCAATGAGGCGCAGTAAATGGTGGGAATAACTATTACTTTTTCAAGGTAGCCAAATGCCTTGTTATCTAATTAGTGCCATGCATGAATGGATGAACGAGATACCCGCTGTCCCTACCTACTATCCAGAGAAGCTATAGCCAAGAATAAAAATTATGTGTAAAACTTTATTTTTAATATTGAGCATGTGGCTCTTGATTTTGGGATTGTAAACTCAAGCCTTATGTTGGGTGTAGAGATTACTTAAAAAAATGAAATCTTAAAAAAAATATTACTAGACTGACTATGGAAATGACTAACAAAACTAATGATAACTCAGTGGCATAAGGAGAAAGAAAATGTGAAGGGAAAGAAAAATAGAGGAAATCAAAGAATGGAGATGACAGCAGAAAAGGAAAGGTTTTGGGAAGCTTAAGAGGCAATAAAGACCATGACTGCTCACATCCCACCCCAAACTCAGTGTTTTCTTTCCTTCTTGACAACATTTGACTTTTGTGGCTGGAATCTTCTGCTCATAAGGCTTTTCACATAGATCTCCTTCCATTCAGAAAGTTCTGATCTCAGGTAGTTATTTCCATAGTTAAAATCCTACTGCCAAAATGATTCCTAAGAAGGGTGTTAATTTTAGCTTCTACTGCTTCATCAACATAATCATTATCTCATTGAAGAGTAAATGAAATATTTGTTATGTTGGCACATTGACTGGCACTGAGTAAGTTCCAATAATTAAATGTCATGAAGTGATGGTGTTGACTCTTATTTAAAAATGAGAAATCAGAGGTTTAATGTGGTTATATAGGTAATAATTGAAGAGCTGTGCTAAACCTGGCCTCTTGACCCAAATCCCATGCTCTATGCTACTAGGCTATATTCATCATTGAGTTAGGTAGCTCCTTGAACTTTTCAAAGGCTGAAAACAAGCACTGATGTGCAGAAGTTAATTGTGTCCAATATCTTCCATGAAAATGATCATCTCAGTCAGGTATACAAACTTTTTGTTTTATTTTGTTTTGTTCTCTATGTCAGAGGACATTAGCTGTGTCCAGTACTATAAAAAGATGTCTATGTTATTTAAGTCCTTGGGAGAAATAAGTTGCAAGAGAATTGGGGAAGTATTCTTAAATTAAGTTACAAAATATTCTCACATAGTGCCATTAGCCTTGCAGGGCCCGTCAAACTCCAGTTTGCTCTTGCCTGGTGTCAGATCTGTTGGAAAGCTTTGACAAACAGTTGGTATGTCAGAGACAGAAGCCTCAGAGAGGCACATAAAGACACGTAAATCTATCATCTAAATAAACTCTACCAGTGGCAGGTGTCTCCGAATTCTAACTCACAGTTATGGGGGCACATGGGTTTTGTTAACCAGAAACAGCATTTTAACATTGACAGCTTTTAAAAAGACAGTTCTAGATAGGGATTTGCTATCTGAAAAACTGCAAACTAACCTTTCCCTCAAATGAAAATATTGTACTGGAGTTCACTTTATAGAGAAGAGAAGGATGTCATCATTGGGTTTGATTTCCTAACGTCTGAATCTTTTAAGTATATAAGCAATTTTTATATAAGCTGTTCTTAGAACTTAGCCAGAATGAAAACTTTGGTTATAGAAAGTTATGTACAATTAAAATTTACCACTTCGTTTTTACACTTGTGAAGGGCATATTATTTCCTTTATGTTGAAAAAAAAATGCAGATGGTTTTGAAGCATTCCAGTTACTGTATTAAATTCAACACAAACATTTCACCTGTCTACCCTTTGCAATGTTTATTATTTGTGAATAACTCTAAAAGGCTAGATAGATCCTTGTATTTAGTAGTTTTGCCGAGTCTTTTGTGGCTGCTGTAAAAGGTATTAGCCAGTGACCCTAGCTGACCATTCAGCCTTGACATGCAGGCATAACCTTGTTGCTTCTGTACATCAAAATGTGTGTTTTACATGGAAAGGTATGTATTCTACAGGTTTTCATGAATTTCGGGGTTTACAGAGGTCTCTGGACCTCTGACAATATCTTCTACCATATATAGTGAGTGGATGATTTCCATCCTTGAGAATGAAGGTCTCCTTTCCTTGTACTTGTGAGGCAATAAACAGAATCCCCTCTTTCTCAAGCAAAAGAAGGGATATGACACAATTTCCTCCCCAAGTGGACCCCAGTAGAAAATACCTCAGCTGTGATGGTGACATGGTATGCAGTGAGTGGACTGTCAACAAAACAATTCTGTATTCGGATATTTTGCCAGTGCCCCCCAGAACAGATCCCAGAGCTTAGTATCTCTTTGCATGTAGTAAATTAGTTGTGATTCTTTCTGTTTAGCCAGAGTTTTTACATGCTTTTTTTTTTTAACTTAACAAGCCTATATAGTCAATTTGATCTTATCAGAAAGGGCAAGCTAGCTGGTGGAGAGAAGAGAGACCCCTTCTCCTGGACATTTTATTTAGTTATTTTGAAAGATTTTTATTTGGAGGATAAATTAGATCTTTGGCACAATGATTTGTCTTGTTCGTATTCTTAAAATGAGTCAATCCTCGCTTATCCCCACTCATGGAAAGGAACACTAGTAGCAGAGCTTGTGGGAAAGAACTGACAGCGTGTGTGTGCCCTGCAGTGAGTGCTTTGCCCAGCCCTACCACGTGCATCACCCTTGTAGTTCTTGACAGTTCTGTATCCTCATTCTTTCTGTTCCCCCTTTGCCAGACCCTGTTGTAGACATGCTGCTGTGATGAAACAATAGTAAAAACAACAGCAAATCCCCCCAGAGCTCTTGCTTTCATGATGTTTTATGGTAGGCATTATTGCCAACTCATTTTTACTAGAAAGAGATAATTTTAAGGAAATTGAGATATATGAAAATACAGTCAAGATATACAATATGGGAAGTGGTTGACCTGGGATTAAATTGATCTGTATTAATGCTAAAGCCTTTGCTATGTACACTACTATTCATTAATGCCTAGCATATTGGGCTTTTGAAACTTATGATACATTGAATTTTTTAAGGTAGATTAGGAATCTGTACACTGAACAACAACAATAATAATGAAGGCTTACCATGAAAATGACAGTTTTAAGTAGGAAGTAGAAGGTTGCATTGGCACACCACCCCTGCCCCTACCCTATCTTATTTAAGATGCTATTTCTCATCCTAGATGGGAATAGCCAGCATAATCTCTAGAATGGGGACACAACAGCCTGAGCTCCTGCTTGAGTCATCCATGGATTTTTCCCAAGATAATATGTCACCTGTCATTCTCCCCTGAAGCCTTAGGATTTTGTGCTCAGTTATTTTAAGTTTTGTTTGTTGACCTAATGTGTGGATAAGCTACTTCTTTTGACTAGTGTACTTCTCCTATCCTGGAATCTCTCTTTCCTTTCGTATCCTATTACAGCCTCAAAAATAATAAGTAGAATCAAAATCTTTCCAAGGTATATCAAGTTAATGATTTTGGTACATCCTGGGGTCACTTCCCATGGCATGGAAGCATTTTAATAGGAGTCTCAGAAGTAGAGCTGTTAATCCTGCAGCACATCATGTGCCCAGAGGCTTGTTTCCTGGGGAATACACTTTGTATCGCAGCCTGAATACTGCTTTCCTGCAGCACATCAAAGCAACTGAACATACTTTGGGTTTTGGGGAAACTATCACTCATTCATCAAAGTTCTATCTGGATAATATATGTTTTCGTTTTGTTTATTTGATTATAATTGACTCACAATGTTACATTCATTTTGTATATACAATATAGTGAGTCAGCATCTCTACATGTTTTGCTATGCTTACCACAAGTGCGGCTACCATCTGTAACCATACAGTGCTATTACAATATCATTGACTGTATTCACTATGCTGTACCTTTTATCCTGTCACTAATTCATTCCATAACTAGAAGTCATATCTCCCACTCCCCTTCACCCATTTTATTATTTTTTAATTTTTTTTATCTGCCAAGCTACTTCTTAGTATTTTATTTTTTTCTTTTTTTTTTTCAACGTTTTTTTATTTATTTTTGGGACAGAGAGAGACAGAGCATGAACGGGGGAGGGGCAGAGAGAGAGGGAGACACAGAATTGGAAACAGGCTCCAGGCTCTGAGCCATCAGCCCAGAGCCCGACGCGGGGCTCGAACTCACGGACTGCGAGATCGTGACCTGGCTGAAGTCGGACGCTTAACCGACTGCGCCACCCAGGCGCCCCAGTATTTTATTTTTTTCAATAGATGAAGTTTATTGTCAAATTGGTTTCCATACAACACCCAGTGCTCATCCCAAAAGGTGCCCTCCTCAATACCCATCACCCACCCTCCCCTCCCTCCCACCCCCCATCAGCCCTCAGTTTGTTCTCAGTTTTTAACAGTCTCTTATGCTTTGGCTCTCTCCCACTCTAACCTCTTTCTTTTTTTCCTTCTCCTCCCCCATGGGTTTCTGTTAAGTTTCTCAGGATCCACATAAGAGTGAAAACATATGGTATCTGTCTTTCTCTGTATGGCTTATTTCACTTAGCATAACACTCTCCAGTTCCATCCATGTTGCTACAAAGGGCCATATTTCATTCTTTCCCATTGCCACGTAGTATTCCATTGTGTATATAAACCACAATTTCTTTATCCATTCATCAGTTGATGGACATTTAGGCTCTTTCCATAATTTGGCTATCGTTGAGATGCTGCTATAAACATTGGGGTACAAGTGCCCCTGTGCATCAGTACTCCTGTATCCCTTGGGTGAATTTCTAGCAGTGCTATTGCTGGGTCATAGGGTAGGTCTATTTTAAAATTTTTGAGGAACCCCCACACTGTTTTCCAGAGTGGCTGCACCAATTTGCATTCCCACCAACAGTGCAAGAGAGTTCCCGTTTCTCCACATCCTCTCCAGCATCTATAGTCTCTGGATTTGTTCATTTTGGCCACTCTGACTGGCGTGAGGTAATATCTGAGTGTGGTTTTGATTTGTGTTTCCCTGATGAGGAGCGACGTTGAGCATCTTTTCATGTGCCTGTTGGCCATCTGGATATCTTCTTTAGAGAAGTGTTTATTCATGTTTTCTGCCCATTTCTTCACTGGGTTATTTGTTTTTCGGGTGTGGAGTTTGGTGAGCTCTTTATAGATTTTGGATATTAGCCCTTTGTCCAATATGTCATTTGCAAATATCTTTTCCCATTCCGTTGGTTGCCTTTTAGTTTTGTTGGTTGTTTCCTTTGCTGTGCAGAAGCTTTTTATCTTCATAAGGTCCCAGTAATTCACTTTTGCTTTTAATTCCCTTACCTTTGGGGATGTGTCAAGTAAGAAATTGCTACGGCTGAGGTCAGAGAGGTCTTTTCCTGCTTTCTCCTCTAGGGTTTTGATGGTTTCCTGTCTCACATTCAGGTCCTTTATCCATTTTGAGTTTATTTTGGTGAATGGTGTGAGAAAGTGGTCTAGTTTCAATCATCTGCATGTTGCTGTCCGGTTCTCCCAGCACCATTTGTTAAAGAGACTGTCTTTTTTCCATTGGATGTTCTTTCCTGCTTTGTCAAAGATTAGTTGGCCATACATTTGTGGGTCTAGTTCTGGGGTTTCTATTCTATTCCATTGGTCTATGTGTCTGTTTTTGTGCCAATACCATGCTGTCTTGGTGATTACAGCTTTGTAGTAGAGGCTAAAGTCTGGGATTGTGATACCTCCTGCTTTGGTCTTCTTCTTCAAAATTACTTTTGTTATTCGGGGCCTTTTGTGGTTCCATATGAATTTTAGGATTGCTTGTTCTAGCTTTGAGAAGAATGCTGGTGCAATTTTGATTGGGATTGCATTGAAAGTGTAGATAGCTTTGGGTAGTATTGACATTTTGACAATATTTATTCTTCCAATCCATGAGCACGGAGTGTTTTTCCATTTCTTTATATCTTCTTCAATTTCCTTCATAAGCTTTCTATAGTTTCAGCATACAGATCTTTTACATCTTTGGTTAGATATATCCCTAGGTATTTTATGCTTCTTGGTGCAATTGTGAATGGGATCAGTTTCTTTATTTGTCTTTCTGTTGCTTCATTACTAGTGTATAAGAATGTAACTGATTTCTGTACATTGATTTTGTATCCTGAAACTTTGCTAAATTCATGTATCAGTTCTAGAAGACTTTTGGTGGAGTCTATCGGATTTGCCATGTATAATATCATGTCATCTGCAAAAAGTGAAAGCTTAACTTCATTTTTGCCCATTTTGATGCCTTTGATTTCCTTTTGTTGTCTGATTGCTGATGCTAGAACTTCCAACACTACGTTAAACAACAACGGTGAGAGTGGGCATCCCTGTTGTGTTCCTGATCTCAGGGAAAAAGCTGTCAGTTTTTCCCCGTTGAGGATGATGTTAGCTGTGGGCTTTTCATAAATGGCTTTTATGATGTTTAAGTATGTTCCTTCTATCCCGACTTTCTCGAGGGTTTTTATTAAGAAAGGATGCTGAATTTTGTCAAATGCCTTTTCTGCATCGATTGACAGGATCATATGGTTCTTATCTTTTCCTTTATTAATGTGATGTATCACGTTGATTGATTTTCGAATGTTGAACCAGCCCTGCATCCCAGGAATGAATCCCACTTGATCATGGTGAATAATTCCTTTTATATGCTGTTTAATTTGATTTGCTAGTATCTTGTTGAGAATTTTTGCATCCATATTCATCAGGGATATTGGCCTGTAGTTCTCTTTTTTTACTGGGTCTCTGTCTGGTTTAGGAATCAAAGTAATACTGGCTTCATAGAATGAGTCTGGAAGTTTTCCTTCCCTTTCTATTTCTTGGAATAGCTTGAGAAGGGTAGGTATTATCTCTGCTTTAAACGTCTGGTAGAACTCCCCTGGGAAGCCATCTGGTCCTGGACTCTTATTTGTTGGGAGATTTTTGATAACCGATTCAATTTCTTCGCTGGTTATGGGTCTGTTCAAGCTTTCTATTTTCTCCTGATTGAGTTTTGGAAGTGTGTGGGTGTTTAGGAATTTGTCCATTTCTTCTGGGTTGGCCAGTTTGTTGGCACATAATTTTTCATAGTATTCCCTGATAATTGCTTGTATCTCTGAGGGATTGGTTGTAATAATTCCATTTTCATTCATGATTTTATCTATTTGGGTCATCTCCCTTTTCTTTTTGAGAAGCCTGGCTAGAGGTTTATCAATTTTGTTTATTTTTTCAAAAAACCAACTCTTGGTTTCGTTGATCTGCTCTACAGTTTTTTTAGATTCCATATTGTTTATTTCTGCTCTGATCTTTATTATTTCTCTTCTTCTGGATTTAGGCTGTCTTTGCTGTTCTGCTTCTGTATCCTTTAGGTGTGCTGTTAGATTTTGTATTTGGGATTTTTCTTGTTTCTTGAGATAGGCCTGGATTGCAATGTATTTTCCTCTCAGGACTGCCTTCGCTGCATCCCAAAGCATTTGGATTGTTGTATTTTCATTTTCGTTTGTTTCCATATATTTTTTAATTTCTTCTCTAATTGCCTGGTTGACCCACTCATTCTTTAGTAGGGTGTTCTTTAACCTGCATGCTTTTGGAGGTTTTCCAGACTTTTTCCTGTGGTTTATTTCAAGCTTCATAGCATTGTGGCCTGAAAGTATGCATGGTATGATTTCAATTCTTGTATACTTATGAAGGGCTGTTTTGTGACCCAGTATGTGATCTAACTTGGAGAATGTTCCATGTGCCCTCGAGAAGAAAGTATATTCTGTTGTTTTGGGATGCAGAGTTCTAAACATATCTGTCAAGTCCGTCTGATCCAATGTGTCATTCAGGGCCCTTGTTTCTTTATTGACCGTGTGTCTAGATGATCTATCCATTTCTGTAAGTGGGGTGTTAAAGTCCCCTTGCAATTACCACATTCTTATCAATAAGGTTGCTTATGTTTGTGAGTAATTGTTTTATATATTTGGGGGCTCCTGTATTCGGCGCATAGACATTTATAATTGTTAGCTCTTCCTGATGGATAGACCCTGTGATTATTATATAATGCTGTTCTTCATCTCTTGTTACAGCCTTTAAGTTAAAGTCTAGTTTGCTGATATAAGTATGGCTACTCCAGCTTTCTTTTGACTTCCAGTAGCATGATAGATAGTTCTCCATCCCCTCACTCTCAATCTGAAGGTGTCCTCAGGTCTAAACCAAGTCTCTTGTAGACAGCAAATAGATGGGTCTTGTTTTTTTTATCCATTCTGATACCCTATGTCTTTTGGTTGACGCATTTAGTCCATTGACATTCAGTGTTATTATAGAAAGTTACAGGTTTAGAGTCATTGTGATGTCTGTAGGTTTCATGCTTGTAGCGATGTCTCTGGTACTTTGTCTCACAGGATCCCCCTTAGGATCTCTTGTAGGGCTGGTTTAGTGGTTTAGGTTCAGTTTTTGTTTGTTTGGGAAGATCTTTATCTCTCCTTCTATTCTAAATGTCAGACTTGCTGGATAAAAGATTCTCGGCTGCATATTTTTTCTGTTCATCACATGGAAGATTTCATGCCATTCCTTTCTGGCCTGCCAAGTTTCAGTAGAGAGATTGGTCACGAGTCTTATAGGTCTCCCTTTATATGTTAGAGCACGTTTATACCTCGCTGCTTTCAGAATTTTCTCTTTATCCTTGTAGTTTGCCAGTTTCACTATGATATGTTGTGCAGAAGATCGATTCAAGTTACATCTGAAGGGAGTTCTCTGTGCCCCTTGGATTTCTATGCCTTTTTCCTTCCCCAGATCAGGGAAGTTCTCAGCTATGATTTCTCTAAGTACACCTTCAGCACCTTTCCCTCTCTCTTCCTCCTCTGGAATACCAATTATGCGTAGATTATTTCTCTTTAGTGCATCACTTAGTTCCTAATTTTCCTCTCATACTCCTGGATTTTTTTTATCTCTCTTTTTCTCAGCTTCCTCTTTTTCCATAATTTTATCTTCTAGTTCACCTATTCTCTCCTCTGCCTCTTCTATCCAAGCCGTGGTCGTTTCCATTTTATTTTGCAGCTTGTTTATTGCTTTTTTTTTTTTAGTTCCTCCTGACTGTTCCTTAGTCCCTTGATCTCTGTAGCAATAGATTCTCTAGTATCACTAGTATCTAGTGTCTATGGGTTTCCTCCTTCTTATCCCATCACTTATCATTCCATAACTGGAAGCCATATCTCCCACTCCCCTTCACCCATTTTGCACCCCCCCTCAGCAAAACATCAGTTCGTTCATGACTCTGAGTCATCTTTCCCCCCCCCCCCTTTCAATTATGGACACATTTTTTTTTCTTAAAAATGTTCACAATTCCATATTCATCTTCTTATTAATGGTTCCTTTCAACATAGAAGTTTCCTTTCTGATATCTTTGGTAGTAATTTTCAGGGAATCCTTGTTTTACTTGTTAGCTAAGACCAAGATCAGTATTTTTTAATGATTTTCATTATCGTCTGTCATTTAAAAAGTATGTAGCTTAATTAAATTGAATATAAATTGCTTTGAGCCTTTTCTAGAGGTCCCATATCCCCCCAAATAACTTGAATTCAAAATGTACTGAAATATCTATCTTTACTTACTATGTTTTAAATATCCTGAAATTAGTCTGTTCTTATTTGTCAGGAGACCCCAGACCACCCCCAAGTTCAGTGATTCACTGGCAGGATTCACAGGACCCTGCACACAGCTGTGCTCACAGCTGTGATTACAGTGCAGGTGCAGAGAGCACAGTTAGCCAAGCAAAAAGGTACTGGGGATAAAGGCTGGAGGAAACCAGGGGCAAGCTTCCAGAGTCCTCTCCCAGCTGAGTCGCATAGCACTCCTTGATTCCCCCTGGAATGAGTTGTGACAACACGTGCAAAATGTTGCCAACCAGACAATCTTGTGAGAGAATCAGTGCCCACAGTTTTTACTGGGTACCCTCTGCCTAGCATGTACCAAAATTCCAGACTCCTGGAAGAGAAGCAAGCACTCACCATATTGTTGGGACTGTACAGTTTCGGCACAGTGAGTCATTCTTAGGGAATTGGCAGAACTCTCCTGAAATTGAGGTTGCCAGACAACTGCCAGGGGCCAACCTTGTAAGCAGGATTTTCAGTGAATACCAATCTCAGGCCTGCTCTGTTAGCTCCTATCTACACACCATGCAATAAAAGCTAAAAATACCTATTCACACCAAAGGCAAAAATGAGTTTGCTAAAGTAAGGAATGGCCCTACTATGTGCATTAACCTCTGTGAGAGTGACTTTGGACATCTCTTTGGCTAATTTTCCACCTCTGTAAAATGCACTGGTACTTTGCACTTTAGAATTCTGTGATCCTGAATGTGTTCTAATACTTTGTATGTCAGTGATTCAAACTGGGGTCCAGGTGCATAGAGTTATGCAAAGACTGTCTTAGAGATCCAATGCAGTGATAGATCTGAGAGAATTAATTACCAGACCCTCAACTTTTGTATGTACTCTTTTCTCATATTGATCTGTATGAGAATGAATGTTGGAAGGGGCTGCTGGTTCTCTTTTCCCACTACCCATTTTGCTTTATAGAATAATTGCATTACTCTCAGATAGGTAAACAAAGAAATCCTGAATGCAAGTCTTTTTTGTGTGTGTGATTTTTTTAATGTTTATTTATTTTTGAGAGAGACAGAGAGACAGAATGCAAGCAGGGGAGGGGCAGAGACAGAGGGAGACACAGAATCTAAAGTAGGCTCCAGGCTCTGAGCTGTCAGCACAGAACCTGATGCAGAGCTCGAACCCACGAACTGTGAGATCATGACCTGAGCCAAAGTCAGACGCTTAACCGACTGAGCCACCCAGGCGCCCCCTGAATGCAAGTCTTAAGGCAGCAAAACAAAGATAGATTAGGTAATAAGTACTAAAGAGAATAGCACATTGTTTCATGTAGGCCATAAGTTTATTGCAAAAGCTGTGACCTTATCTACTAGCTACCCATTAATATCCACAGTCTTCTCTTCTTTGGTCCACAGCTGGTCCGCGTCATCCAGCCTTCCTTGCAGCTAGAAGCTCAGCCAGAGATAAGGGAGTGGAAATGATGGGTACTACTCCCAAGTCTGGCTTCTAAATCTCCCCACATGCTGTTCTCCTTACTGTCCAGATTGACACCCCAGAACCCAAATGTTGACATGGCGGCACTTTTGTCCCTGAATGACTGGAGGAGTGCTGCTCCAGCCCAGTACTGTTACATGAGCCAGAAATGAATTCCTATTATGTGTAAGTCATTATATACTTGAGGCCTATATTTTATCCTAATACACTTTTGATTAACTCTTCGAAATAGAATTCAGAAATGAGATGCTTGATAAGGGAATATGTATTAATATATGTATTTTGTTTTAAAAATGAATTCAGACTTATTCTGATAGAAACCAAATCAGTTTTGGCAGATTGGTTTGGTAATGAGGATTGCCTTTGTCTGTTGTGTTACACACACACACACACACACACACACGTATATCAGATACTTCACATAAATTGGGTTTAATCTGTAGTCTCAAAAGTTTGACAAAAATATATTGAAAGCACACATATGATTATAACTTAGAATTCTATACTAGAAAATAATATCCTTTAATATTTTTAATCCTAAAATAAAAAAAAATAAAATTTATAAGGGTTAACTTTAACATATGCAAGGAAAGATGTAGTTTCCAAAAGTCTTTGGGGAATTGTAAGAAAAAACATTTGAAGACGACTACTGTATAAAGAGGACTGTTAGCAAATAGTTTAAATGAGTCTTTGTTGGCCTGATTAATAAATAGGCAGTTAGTTTTTCACTTGTGTAAATGAGTTAAATGTCCAGGGCAAACCTAAAGCAAACGATGGAGACTAATGCTACAGCTTGAACAACTTCTGCTGTTGTAAGTCTTCCAAATTACCCTCTTAAAATATTTGTAGATCTCATCAGGCAGGTGAATGAAAAGGTTGAGTAAGAACCTTCTTACTTCTTCCTGTAAGAAAAGTGTATGCGTAGTGGGATTACTTCACTTAGTGCTGCCAGTAAACCTGAATTTTTATTGTTCTTCTCCTTTCCTGAATCTCTTTTATGTGCCGAAGAGACACATTGATACGGGATGGACCTCAGGATCTGGGCCAAATGTTTGTAGGGAAGAAATTGAAGAATAACTCAGTGACTAAAGTGCTAAGGGAAGGACTTAGTCTAACAGAATGCAATTTCCTAAATTTATGGTTTGGCAAGCCTGACGCCCATAGGGTTTTAAATAACTGAAGGGAAACATTCCTACCCATGCCCACACAATACGCCAAATTCACTGCAAGCAAGGAGCAACAGAGGGAAACCTGAGCATGTGTTCTCCACACAGATACGTAAAAGATCAGAGGAGATCATCCGCTTTCATAGGTGTTACTAACCCAGCGACTGATAGTGCCTCCAGGAGTACATCCCTGGCATTCATCCACTTTGAAGATGTTGGCAACCATAAATGCCAGAATCACACCTGACATTTCTGTTGAAAAACATTGAACACACCCATGGGCCCAGAGCCTGTAGGAGTAATGGGGAAATCTAGGAAGTAGAATAGCTGCTTTGCATAAAGAAATATGAAGACAGACCTCTTCATGTTGATGGAAGAAATCCTTTGGGTTTCTGGTGTCTGAAAAATAAGTGTCTAAAGCTCTGGAGATGAGTTCAGAGGGGCAGTCAGTAGAAGGTAGACCAAGGGGCTCATAAGCAATGGCACGTGTTACTTCACAAACTCAAGGGACAGGATGAATATTTTAAATTTCTTGCACTCCTTTAGAGATTGGATGGTGCAGGAACTAAAGAGCTAATTACTGGCCAAAGGACTTTTTAGGAAGGTATTTGGGTAGATTACATTTAGACATGAAGTGCCATTCTCTTGGCTTGGCCTGTCTTCCTGTGAATGGCATCATGGTGGCTCTGAGAATGAAATCACCAAAGAAATATTCCAGAAAGTTCTTTCTCTGGGGATTCTGTTCTTCCTGCAGGACAGAGACTGTAATCTGTTCGTCTTTGCATCACTAGAGCTTCAGGTGGGGCCTGAGCCCATACCCAGAAAAGGCTTAAATGATGAATGAGTGGGGGTGCCTGGGTGGCTCAGTTGGTTAAGTGTCAGTCTTCAGCTCAGGTCATGATCTCACAGTTCATGGGTTTGAGCCCTGCATCGGGCTCTGTGCTGACAACTTGAAGCCTGGAGCCTGCTTTGGATAGTCTGTCTCTGTCTCTGTCTCTCTCTCTTTCTCAAATATAAAATAAATAAATAAATAGAAAATAAATGATGAATGAGTGGACAAGTTACAAGATTTCCCTCCAACCTTGGCTGCTAGAATGGCACAGAGGGACTCAAACCAATACTCCATTAGGAATAGTGTGTGCCCACCTGTGTTTCATATCAGGATTCCTAGCAGGTGAGATTTAGGAGGAGTTAGGAGACCCAGTCAGGCATTGTCACTTATATTGTGATCAAGGTAAGACACGAGGGACAAAGGCATCCCATTTAGAGTGACTCCACAAATGTTCATTGGATCTTCCAGAGCCTTGTAGTTTGGGTCTTCTCTGAGGTTGATGGTGAAAGGGATAGTCCTTCACATGTAACCATTTGCAGAAGCAGAGCTTTGATTGTGTCCTGCCTGTGAGTCCCAGCATGCTGCCAGAGGGCTGCAGGCAGTCCTTTTCCTGTGAGAGTCTGCTTTGCTTTTGCAGCCAGCTTTGTCTGCTGACTTGACACTTCATCTTGAGACTGCTGGGTTGTCATGCTCCACTCCAGATCTCACACTGCTTCAGAGCCACTTCCTTGAGGGCAGAACGATCTATAGGGAATAAAAAATGAAACGGGCAATTTTGTCAAGCATTTGCAGTAGCAAAACAGAGAGCTGACAATAGGGGCTTATGTCTGTTGTTCAACAGAATGAATGATCAAGTTGTATGCAATAAAAGGAAATTGTCAGATTTAGGAGAAGTGATAAAATATAGCACCAAACATTACAGGCATTTTCCTTATTTAATATTTATGTTCCTTGCCGTTGTTAGGGTTCAGTCTCAAGCAGGAATGAGACCTGCAGTTCCCTATTGTCTATTTTCATGAAGAAGTGAGCACAGTATTTAATTATTTATCAAATAAGTAGAGTTCTGTCAGTTCACCAGTGTGCAAGTATTCAACAGTTCAAGAACATTACCCCCTCCCCCCCACCATTCTGAGTCAGTGTTTTGTGCATATGTTCATATGTGTGTATATATATAAAGCACACACATGCATATAAAAATATATATATTTAGTATGTGTGAATAGATACCTTTGTGTATGTCAGGGGAAAGGAATTGGTGATGTTTACTCCAGCTATGTCTTAACTTTAGCTCAAAGTCATTAGAAATTATAGGTTAACATTTCTGTGCAAGGGGTAGAACACCAGGAGGGGTCTTCTTGTCCTGGTTCTGCTGCTGGCTATGAATCTTAATGCAAGGAACTTAATCACTAGGCATCTAATATTATTTGCTACCTGTAAAATGAGATAATCATATCTAACATCCAAAGACATAACGAATCATGAATTATCACATGTAAAGAGCCCCAGGCAAATAGAAGTTAAGTTCCATATGAGACAAAGTGGTATCATTTAAACAGTAAAATTGTTAGATTATATTCCTTCTTTATCGTCCCTTCTCTCAAAGGAAAGATAGGCGAGGTCTCTCCACTGTACCTCTATGAGAATTTTGGTCCAGGTCATTAAGGGGTTTTTCGGTTGGGATAAGGTTGAATGAGTAAAAGCACTATGTAGAGACAGGACTAAAAAACCTTAGAGATTTATAGAAAGGATTCAACTGGTAGTCTGTGGTATAGCTGTGGCAAAGAGTTACTCAGATCATCGCCTTTAGGTCCT
Organism: Panthera uncia; assembly: GCF_023721935.1. NCBI lineage: Eukaryota > Metazoa > Chordata > Mammalia > Carnivora > Felidae > Panthera > Panthera uncia. The sequence goes on from NC_064807.1 coordinate 31,876,310, forward strand.
TGTAATCAAGTGCCTAGAGAAGACAGACTCTAAGTAACCATGAGCATTTTAGTGAAAATAATCTTAATGGAGTTAGTTGGTTGCTTCTAATGCACTGGGGAACTTAAGGAAAGAAAATAATGAGCATGGGAGCTCTTAATTTAATGTCCATGGTAATGACCTGAGTGCTACTAAACTGAAGCTTTAGGAGCCCCTGCATGGTGCCACCATCTGTGACAATGGCTTGGTTCTGATGGGGGATGTGCCCTCAGCCTTGATCCCAGATTAAAGAAGGCCCAGAACAGAGTCATAGCCAGCATTTGACATGAACAAGAAATAAACATTTTGTGTTGTTAGCCACTGAGGTTTTAGAGATTGTTTCTACTAGAGCATGAAAGATAATATAAAGTCTGTTCAATCATATGCTTTTGGAAAATGTTGCCATAGTGCCCAGTGGGCTTGTCCTATAGTAATTGTTCTAAGTGTTGGGGGCTCCTGGGTGCCTCAGTAGGTTAAGCGTCTGACTCTTGGTTTCAACTCAGGTCATGATCTCATGGTTTGTGAGTTCGAGCCCCACATCAGGCTCTGTGCTGGCCATATGGAGCCTGCTTGGGATTTCTGTCTCCCTCTCTCTCTGCCTTTCCCCAACTTGTGCTGTCTCTGTCTCTTTCAAAATAAATAAATAAACTTAAATAATGATAATAATTGTTCCAAGCATTGATTATGTCCTAATGCAGGTCTCTTTGATCATTCATAAAGCTGCTACCATAAACGAGACCCAGTGCACATTGCATGTTTTATTTATTTATTTATTTATTTATTTATTTATTTATGACTAGGTTTATTTTGCAAACTAATTATTCTTTTTTTATGAATATAATTTATTGTCAAATTGACTTACATACCACACCCAGTGCTCATCCCAACAAGTGCCCTCCTTAATGCCCATCACCCATTTTCCCCTCTCCCCCGCCCTGCCATCTACCCTCAGGTTGTTCTCTGTATTTAAGAGTCTCTTGTGGTTTGCCCCCCTCCCTCTATGTAACTATTTTTTTTCCCCATTCCTTTCTTTCATGGCATTCTGTTAAGTTTCTCAAGATCCACATATCAGTGAAAACATATGATAATCTGTCCTTCTCTGACTTATTTCACTCAGCATAATACCTTATAGTTCCATCCATGTTGCTGCAAATGGCATGATTTCATTCTTTCTCATTGCTAAGTAGTATTCCATTGTATATATAAACCACATCTTCTTTATCCACTCATCAATTGATGGACATTTAGGCTCTCTCCATAATATGGCTATTGTAGAAAGTGCTGCTATAAACATTGGGGTACACATGCCATTTTGCATCAGCATTCCTGTATCCTTTGGATAAATTCCTAGTAGTACTATTGTTGGGTCATAGGGTAGTTCTATTTTTAATTTTTTGAGGAACATTCACACCGCACTGTTTTCCAAAGTGGCCGCACCAGTTTGCATTCCCACCAACAGTGCAAGAGGGTTCCTGTTTCTCCACATCCTCACCAGCATCTATAGTCTCCTAATTTGTTCATTTTAGCCACTCTGACTGGCATGAGGTGGTATCTCAGTGTGGCCTTCATTTGTATTTCCCAGATGATGAGTGACATTGAGCGTCGTTTCATGTGTCTGTTGGCCATCTGGCTGTCTTCTTTGGAAAAGTGTCCATTCGTGTCTTCCGCCCATTTCTTTACTAGATTATTTGTTTTTCAGGTGTGGAGTTTGGAGGTGGAGGTGTGTTCAGGTTTGAAGTTCTTTATAGATTTTGGATACTAGCCCTTTATCCTGTATGTCATTTGCAAATATCTTTTCCCATTCCGTTGGTTGCCTTTTAGTTTTGTTGATTGTTTCCTTTGCAGTGCTGAAGTTTTTTTTTGCTTTTTTTTTTTTTTATCTTGATGAGGTCCCAATAGTTCATTTTTCCTTGTAATTCCCTTGCCTTTGGAGATGTGTCGAGTAAGAAATTGCTGTGGCTGAGGTCAAAGAGGTTGCTACCTGCTTTCTCATGTAGGGTTTTGATGGTTTCCTGTCTCCCATTCAGGTCTTCCATACATTTTGAGTTTATTTTTGTGTAGGGTGTAAGAAAATGGTCTAGTTTCATTCTTCTGCATGTTGCTGTCCAGTTCTCCTGGACACCATTTGCTAAAGAGACTTGTCTTTTTTTCCATTGGATGCTCTTTCCTCCTTTGTCAAAGATTAGTTGGCCATACATTTATGGGTCCAATTCTGGGTTCTCTATTCCATTGGTCTATGTGTCTGTTTTTGTGCCAATACCATATTGTCTTGATGATTACAGCTTTGTAGTAGAGGCTAACGTCTGGGATTGTGATGCCTCCCACTTTGGTTTTCTTCTTCAATATTACTTTGCCTATTCAGGGTCTTTTGTGGTTCCATATAAATTTTAGGGTTGTTTGTTCTAGGTTTGGGAAGAATGCTGGTGCAATTTTGATTGGGATTGCATTGACTGTGTAGATTGCTTTGGGTAATATTGACCTTTTAACAATACTTATTCTTCCAGTTCATGAGCATGGAATGTTTTTCCATTTATTTGTGTCTTCTTAAATTTCCTTCATAAACTTTCTATAGTTTTCAGCGTATAGATCTTTTACATCTTTGGTTAGGTTTATTCCTAGGTATTTTATGGTTCTTGGTGCAATTGTAAATGGGATCAGTTTCTTTATATCTCTTTCTGTTGCTTTATTATTGGTGTATAAAAATGCAACCAATTTCTGTGCATTGATTTTGTACCCTGTGACTTTGCTGAATTCATGTATCAGTTCTAGCAGTCTTTTGGTAGAGTCTTTTGGGTTTTCCATGTAGAGTATCACACTGTATGTATTTTAAATAACTCTTCCACTTACAAGCTGTGTGATCTTGGTGAAGTTTCTGAACTGCTCTGTACCTCAGTTTCTTCTTCTGTAAAGTGGAAATATTTGTGTTACCTATTTCATGGAGTTTAGAGGATTAAGTGAATAGTTTGTATAACATCCTGAAAGCAATGTCTGACATGTAGTAAATATTTATTAAATTTGTCTGTAAATATGTTCCAGGTCCTGAGAAGTTACTTATAAGGGGTTACACATAAAGGCTTATAAACATGAACAAGGACATATTAGTTCCAGTGTTCTTGAGTTCTTAGAGCTCATAGGTCTAAGTAGAGAGATATGTTAAAAAATGATTATGGGGGCGCCTGGGTGGCGCAGTCGGTTAAGCGTCCGACTTCAGCCAGGTCACGATCTCGCGGTCCGTGAGTTCGAGCCCCGCGTCAGGCTCTGGGCTGATGGCTCGGAGCCTGGAGCCTGTTTCCGATTCTGTGTCTCCCTCTCTCTCTGCCCCTCCCCCGTTCATGCTCTGTCTCTCTCTGTCCCAAAAATAAATAAAAAAACGTTGAAAAAAAAATGATTATGAAGACGTGTGGTGCTGCAAGAATATCTATCAGGCAGACTAAGTTAATTTGTGGGGTCAAGAATGGATTCTCTTGAAGGAATGACATTTCAGAGCTTAAAGGTGAGTAGGTATAGCCAAGATGAAGGTAGTGATGGCAGGGGAAGAGGGGAGGGAGTTATGTAGGTAAAGGGAGTGGTACATTCAAGGACCCTGAAGGGGGTAGCAGCTAGGCACATCAGGGAACTGAAAGAAGCCAGTGGGATGGGAGCCAAGTAGAATGATGCAGGAGCCCTGGAGCAGTGTGGCAGAGGAGAGCAGCATGGCCTACACGGGCATCCTGGCCGTGGTTGTGTGACCATGGGCAAATGCTCATCCTCTTCAGGCCTTAGTTTCTTCATTTCTAAGGTAAATTATCCTTTCAGTTCCAAAATTAATATTCTAGGATCTGTCTTCCCTTTTCCTTTCCTAGTTTCAAAGAGCCAATGAGTTGTTTCCAACAAACTAATTGTTTAGAGAGAACTAAGGAACAAATGAAAGGAAGGGAGAAATAGATTCTTTCTAGTCTGATGCTTAACCTGACTTTTATGCTGTAAGATATGGAGTCATGATGGCTGACCCTTGGGCAGCTCTGGGTCCTTGGATGACATTTAATCTTGCTTGAGGATGGCATCATGTTGAAAGCTCCTGCTAGATGCAGAAAGGCAGGCGTTAGGGTGATGGTCCCACGCCCCTCCTCTGCTCACAGGAGTGTGGACTTTTAAAAACTTTTTTCCTGTTGTTGTGTTTTTCTTCTCAGACTATATGGTGAGATAATTTTAGCATTTATAGAAAACGTTGCTCCCCACTGAGTTTCTACGTTAACCCCTCCTGAGGTGAATGGAGCATGCAGCGGAAGAATTTCGTGTTTTCCTTTTTCTTTCTTTTATTATTTTTCATTAAAAATATTCATCTCTAGTATATTTGAATACCACATCAAGCAGGAAAGTTTTAAAAATTGGTAGATATTTCTATATTTTGAAACTCCACCAGCCCTAATTTTGGATTTCAGAGTTAGGCCACACAGGATTTTGGTCTTGGGTCCTCTTATGTACAGTGATTCGTGCAACAGCAGTATCAGAACAGAATTACTCTGCTGAGTAAATATGCCTTCTGCCACAGAGGGAAATAATTATCCACATTTTGTGCTGTGTTTCCCAATGGATTCTTTATAGAAGAGTGAGGCTGGGGGAGATCGTGGAGCCAGGAGAGTCCACTTTGGGATAGGCTGCTCTAAGAGGGATATTCACACCCTTCCTTCAGTTCTAGTGCCCCCGCCCCATCTGCCACACTGTCCTTGGGAAGTAAGCACTGTACTGGACACCACCCTGTTTAGTCCTTTCTTCTGTCTGAGCTGCTATCAGTGTGCTCTCTGCCTTGGGTAACTGTAGGTGCCACCAGAAGACCCCTGCAATCATGGGCTGCAGGATCATCTTGCAAGAACCTTCAAACTGGTATACACCCCCTGAGTACCTTCATAAGGACAGGCCCATGGGTAATTCATACTTTTCCCTAAAGTTTGTCTGCCCGAGAGCAGGCCTGAAGTCTATAGGGTCTTCTGGCCTCCTGCCCTTCAGTCAGTCTCCCACTTGACTCTCCCTCATTTCTAATCTTATGGTGGGACACGGCTCCTGCCTCAAGTTGAAAGACCTCTGGCATGCTAAACAGAGGTAGGGTGCAAAATACTGGTCTTAATAAAGTTGCAAACTGAAAGTAATGACAGGGTAACATGTATTTATTTGCCACTCACATGGCTCCTTTACTTTTGACAAAACTGAAGGAGCTGCCAAAGGATATCAGCCATTAGATAGTGCTGGATGGGGGCTGGTATGCATTTGGGCATCTGACTTGGAAGGAGTTCAAAAGAATTGAGAGATATTGCTGCAACAGAACTCTTATATTTCTACCCACTTACTGATGTGAGTGCTTTTTTTTTTAAAAAGAAAAATACAATTTAAGTGACACTTGAAACTTGTCTCACTCCATCAGTGTGCAAAATAAACCCATATTTATATAAGCTAATTTAAAAGAATCTTCATTTGTTTATTTGGTTAATAGATACATTTCTCCCGGGGCTCCTGGGTGACTCAGTCATTTAAGCATCCTACTTTAGCTCAGGTCGTGATCTCACAGTTTGTGAGTTCGAGCCCTGCGTCGGGCTCTGTGCTGACAGCCTGCTTCCAGTTCTGTGTCTCCCTGCCTCTCTGCCCCTCTACTGTTCACGCTCTGTCTCTCTCTGTCTCAAAAATAAATAAACGTTTAAAAAAATTAAAAAAAAATTTAGAGCCTTGTCATAGGAAAATTAAAAACTGAAACTTCAATTAATATGCATGTTTTTGTTATGCAGAGGATTATGATAGTGGTCAATAAAAGGGCTTTGAGCATAAAAGTATCTTCAGATAAAATTCTGTGGAGGAAGTAGAATATAGATAATATAAGTTTAAAAAGAAGAAGGAATGCTATAACATCTGTGAAAGAAGCGCCTGTTCTTTCATGATTTTTAAATGGATGGGAGGGGTAGAGATGTGTTTTTTTTTTTCTAAACATCAATATTTAATACAGAAGAATTATAACTTTAAAAAAATTTAATGTTTATTTATTACAAATTTTTTTAAAATCTTTTATTTATTTTTGAGAGACAGAGAGAGACAGAGCATGAATGGGGGAGGGGTAGAGAGAGTGGGAGGCACAGAATCTGAAGCAGGCTCCAGGCTCCGAGCTGTCAGCACAGAGCCTGACATGGGGCTCGAACTCACGAAACATGAGATCATGACCTGAGATGAAGTCGGACCCTTAACTGACTGAGCCACCCAAGTGCCCACACTGCTTATTTATTTTTGAGAGAGACAGAGACAGAGTGTGAGTGGGTTAGGGGCAGAGAGAGAGGGAGACAGAATCCGAAGCAGGCTCCAGGCTCTGAGATGCCAGCACAGAGCCTGACGTGGGGCTTGAACTCACGAACTGAGAGATCATTACCTGAGGCAGAGTCAGATGCTTAACCAACTGAGCCACCCAGGTGCCCCAGAGGAATTATAACTTTTATAATTACTTAAAGTTATGAGAAATTTTATATGTCTACTTAAAACTGTGCGAAGGAGCATATAGATTTTCAAAATTCTATCTGTTTTTGGTTTGTGAAGGAGGCTGGTTTGGGATGCTACGGTGGTTTCCAGCTCTGGCTTGGGAGTGTATGAACAATACAGATATCTGAGCCCCTGTTCAGACTATGAATCAGAAATTCTAATTGGGGGCTGGGGTGGGACCTTATGTTTCACACAAGTCCCTGATTCTCAGTGGATCTCAGTACTAGTGTTTGGCTCTCTCGTGTACACTTGCTTGCTTTCCTCCTGGGAGGGACTCCTGAAGCAGGAGGTGACAGACCACTGCACAGGTGGTGTGGTGCCAGACACTCAGGTGGGAAGAAACCAAAAGCCAGAAGTTCCTGGGGTGTCCACCATGGAATGGGGAGCTGCAACAAAGGCCATTTTGTCCATTCACTTTAGGGGAGGTTCATTATCCATAAATGATCGCTGCATAGCTCATCCTAAGTGGCATTTTTGAGCTCCTCTTTGAGAACTTTCAGTTCCTTATTGCAATGTTTTAGCCTTATTAGGATTAATATTGACCCAAGATCTACCCAGGATCAGTCAAAAACCATTGATTTAGAAACTTTTTGAGTTTCAAAATCTGAGTCCATCGAATAATGAAAAGTAGTCAGTGATTCCTAGCCATCCTCCTAGATCTTTTGATCATAAAAAATTCCCTCAAGATATGAAATGTGGCTATTATTAGGCAGTATGAAATAGTCTGAAGGGTTTGACTTAATGGACTAAATTTGCTACACATTGCCATGGGTGCATTGTCTTTCTCTATTTTTTCTTTTATGTGAGAAATTTGTTGCCGTTTCCTGTGTCTCGACAAGATAAATGAACTAATTTAAAATATTTTCCACGCCTCATCTGTCCACTCCACAAGCTGTCGATGGGCTCGGATTGGGTGCCTGCATGCCAGCCATCCTCAGCCGGGAGTATTGTTACTATGAAGAAAGAATGTCGTTTCCATAGCAGCTTGGACCTCCTTTGCAAGTGTGCTTACACATTCTTGCAGGATTGGGTGAGAAAGTCGATATTTGGTCGAGCTTTCTAAAGCACATTTGCTTGACTTAAATGAAGTTATTACATTTCTTTTTTTTGTTTGTTTTTAATTGAAGAGGTGGGAGAAAATTTTCAAGAACCAATGAAGGGGAAAAGTTGAATGAGTTAAAAACCAAAACAGAAAGGAAGAAGAAAAATATTGGAGTTATTAAAATCTAGAATTATAAAAACTACAATTGGAAAAAGTTACTATTTGTCTTCAAAATAACGTTTCTAATTTACATATATTACGGGTTGGGTAATTTAAAAAATATCATGGAATTTCCGCATGTATATTATTTTTTACAGTCACTCGAATTCACCATAGATTCCTTCATTGCACATTTCAAGGAAAGATTATGTTCAGAACATTGCAGTGGCACACAGCTGTCAGGCATTCTCATCCTCTTTTGCATCAGCATTGAGTTCTTCACTGTATTTACTTACTGGTAGGCAGAGCAAAGAAGTGATAAGTTGGAGACCATTTTTACTGTTTCTAAGATAGTACAGACAGATTCCTTTTGGATTTTCTGAACTTTTTTTCCACTTAATAATACATTTTAATGGGTCTTTTGGGGAAGTCATAACTTTACTACACTGCTTATCACACCGGCTGCTCACATGACAATACTCTTGTGAGGTATAATATTAAAATCATCTCTGGCTAAAAGTAGATTTTGGCTTTTAGCCTAACACTGAGCAAATAACGTTTCCAGTCTAAGTTAAATGTTCCCATAAGCTCCTTAAAACCAAATTTTCCTTGTTAAAAAAAAAGTTACTGAATATAATTCCCAAAGGGTAGGGTATGGAAGCTATTTAAATTAGACTTAAAAAAAATCCTTCCTGTATTTTGCTGGCTTGGCCTTTCTTTTGCTAATATTTGGTTGGTACTTCTTTGCTAGGTTTGATGTGAGAGGTCAGAATTCTCCCCAGGAAGGTTGATGGTCCATCAGATGGGTTCACTTCCTTAGTTTGAACCGTGGCTTAAAGCAGGATGCTGAAGTCTGCCACCGAGTGATGGTGCCTTCCCTGGGAGTCGTTGCAGAATCTGTCTCAAGCCTCATCTTGTACTTGACTGTGACCCTGTTACTGCCCAGAGCTCTAAACCTCCAGCTCCCTCATAACAGAAGGCCAGGCTTTCTGTGGTTTCCCCAGTAGGTCAGCTTTAAGGTAGATGAAAATTTGATAAATGCACTTATAACCTCTTTGGAGCTTTCTGTGGGAACTTTGACAAGTACATTCTTTCTCCTAAATATTTTAACACACAGCCTTTAAAATGACATTTACCAAAAAAAAAAATAAATAAATAAAATAAAATGACATTTACCTCTTCTAGGACCATTTCTGACAGTGGCATGTGGTAGTTTTATTTTTATTTTATTTGAAAACATCATTTGGGGTTTTATAGAAAAAGAATAAAATATTTATCTCCACAGCTTGTTATCAGCAGGGAGGATAGGCATTCTTGGATGGATGGAAGGTTTATTGGTGGAAAGAGTTAAGAAGCTATTTTGTGATAAAGGATTTCTTTGCATTTTTTCCTGTAGTCAAGTAAATTGCTTGTGGGTTCTTGCTAAAAAAAAAATAATAATAATCCCTCTGGTGCTGCTTTTAATTTGATCAGGCTTAAAATGTTTTCAGAAGGGTTAAGCTTCCTTTGCATTAGTGTCTGGTGTGATCAAATAAAGGGATGGCTTTGGAATGGACTAGATTTTTTTTATGATGCTGTTTAACGTTTTTACAGAAGGTGCAGTGTAGTGGGCCATTCAAAACAACAGCACCATTTTTACATGACTTTGGGGTGTGTGGTGTATCCCCTTTCCACCGATAGATTTGACTCATGTAAGAATTTGTTTCCTGTGATGTATATCTAATGTAACTCCAATGTCATTTAGAGGTAGTAGGCATAGCAACCCACTGACATGATTTCTCATGTATGGCTACTGATAACTAAACTTTACCTGCAAGGGGAAGAATTAATTGTATATCCTGTTCTTCTTCATTAGGTAAAAGTTAGCAAGATAATATATAATCCCGGTAGGGCATAGAACCATTTTATGAACAGGTGAGCCAAGTTGTGAAAAGACCATCGAAAAGCCTAAAACTTGGTGGAAAAACCAAAAGCCTCCACTGCTTGGGGGCTCTGTTTTTAATCTGATTCTCTGCTGAGTTCATGAATATTTCAAGTGGACCTGAACAGGTGACTCTTTGTTCCCTGGGAAGAAGATGGTTTTCAGTGGAAACTTATAGTCTGTCATTTTCATGGGAATGGCTTTAACCTAATACAGAGTGGAGGTCTGAATCCAGCTGAGAGAAATAGGAAAATACTGTGTGACATTTTGCCAAACTTTTCACAAGTCTAGTAGTAGAATAGACTATTTTTCCACCCTAATAATGTAGATGTTGTTTTGTTTTGTTTAACTGAGAAACTCGAAATCGTTGATAGAGTTTGTCCATTCTAGAAGAAAGTAGAAATAGATGCTGTCTGTACTATAACACAAGTCTGTGAGCCCAAATATCTAGCTTCTTATATTTTGATAAGTGATAGATGCACATAGGTAGATACATGCTTTTAGTGACCCTGCTTTAAAAATTAGTTTACTAAACGTGGCTATAGCAGAAAAAAATGTAAATACTTCAGTGTTCTGGATGCAGACCCTGAATCTGGTAAGGAAATTTCTCCCCACTCCTCCTGGTTCATAAAAATAAATCTGAAAAACGTACACTGGTGATAAAGAGTTAAACTGTAGTCATCACACTTGCCATCAAAATGGGAAGATACGATTGAAGAATGAACATACCGGCTCACAGCTGGGAAGATTTTGGCAGGAAAAAATCACATGACATTGAGTGAGGCCAGGTCCATCAAGGAGACTTGCTACAGATTAGTTTGAGAAGAGTTGTTGATGCTTGTCTTACCATTGGGCTCTGCACAGGTTCAGCAAATGCTGCTACACTCTTTGTGAAGATATGTTTAAAAATCACACATTTTTGTCCCTTGGTGGTACACTCCCCTGATAAACAGTGCAACTTGATTTTCTGCCCCATTTGTGTTGTATACCCAAGCACTGGTGCCTTTTGCTTTGGCACCCTGAAGAGAACTGACGTATTATCACATTCTATTTCTTTTTCCCCCCTCATCTTTTAAAGAAAATAGTAACAATGGCCGTGTTTGTAACCTTTTATGTTTAGAGGGCACTTCTGTACCCATTAATTCCTACAGTGATTCTGCCAAGTATAGCTGGAGAAACTGAGGCGCAGGCACAGGGGTGCTTGCCCAGGAGTGCTCCTCCTTAGTGGAAAAGCTGGAACTCATACTCTAGGCTCTACCAGTGCCTCTAGTCTGGCAGGTAGGGGTAAGTGGTGTGAATTAGTCTGAAAATTGCTGAAATACCAGTAAGCATTATGAGCCCCAACCCTTACTTTATTACAAAAAAAATCTCGAGGCCTTGAACTCTTCTATTCCCTCAGTTGCATTAATCTTACCAGGGCCAGTGAAGAGGATTCCAAACAAAAAGGTTTTTTCTTTTTAATTTACCATTTAAAAGTACTACTTTGGCCTTGAAGTTGTAGGACTAAAACATATGTGTACATACACTTAGACCAAAGCCGTTTATACTTTACTACCTTGAAGCTTGATGGACTCTTGTTGAATGGAGAGAGCGAAGGGACTCTCTTTCTACACAAGCATACACATGACAGAAATAGAAGTGTGTGCATTCCAGGATAAACTGGATTGTCTTCATCTTTTAAAAAAGTAATGTGAATGATAGAAGACCACACTTCAGTTTTATGATTGCCAACGAGCCATAGTATAAGCAGTAAATGTCTCTTAAAGTATGAACACGTTCTTTCACACATCTGCTTGGGTAATTCACTGTTCTGTTTGGAAGGATCTCACAGAAATGGAATTTTTAAATATTGAGAAATCCATTAAGAAATAGAGGGAGAATGAAAAGCTTATTATAAGAGCCATGCCAAGGATAATTAAGATGTGGCCTAGCATCCAAAAAATATTTACTTTTAATTGAAATGAACTTTTAAAAGAAGTTAATGTTCCCACCCTTTGGCTGAAGAGTTCATTGCTGGGTTGGTCTAACATCAGTTTGAAGTTGATCAGCCAATTTTTCACAAAAGAAAAATGTTGTATACAATGTAGATAAGGCATTATCATTTTCATGAAGAAAATCAGCAATTTTGGAATTGACTTACTCCTCTGTTGCAGCTGTACACCTTTTTGTGACCTGTTCATGGCTAGTTGCAAAGACAGGGAAACAGAGGGTAGTACATGGTGCCTTTGGTTCACTGTGGGAGTAAGTTGGCTACTTCTGATCCTGAAATGATAGGAGAGGAAAAAATAGGTCTAAAGATATCATGGTTTATGCCCTATCCTTTTTTTTTTATATTATTGTAAAAACAATAAAGCAACAACCTTAGAGGAGAAAAAGAAAACCCAGAATTCCACTAACCTAAACATGATGTTCTTCATTGAAGTCTCTGTTCATTTGTGTGCATGGTTGTAATCACGGTGTCCGTAGTGACTGTGGACATTTTTAATAGTTCTGTGTCAGGAGTTCTTAACTCTTCTGTTCCATGGACTCCTTTGGCAGTATTTTTAGTAAAGCCTATGGATCTCTTTTCAGAAAAATGTTTTTAAGTTTTTAAAATAAAATATACAGGATTACATAGGAGACAATTATATTTAAATGCACTTATTAAAATAGTTTTAAAATTAGCTTGTGATATGGTAACACATGCTTTACTACCAAAGCATTAAATAACAAGATGTGACAAAGCCATCGTTACCTAATTTCTGAGTAATTGTGAGTATAAATATTTTGAAATTGTGGATCTGAAGGTGGAGGGGAGGGCAGGACAGGTGGGGAATTTCATGCCTGATGATCTCTATTACCTGGGTGAAGGAAGAGGCTCAGGGTTTCTAGAATGTGAGGAGTTAGGCTAGTGTTGGAGAGTGTTAAGGTTTTGGAACAGATGGGGCAGCATTGCTTAGTTCTTATTGTGTCTTAGGTACTGTACAAAACTTTTTATGTATGTCATTTCTTTTAACACTGAGAACACTCTCATGAGGGATAGTTGTTACTGTCATATTTACTTGACCGATGTGGTAACTAAGCTTGGAGAAATTACCCACGAATAGATCATTCACTGTTCTTCAAAGGAAGTCTACCTAAATAATCCAGAAGTAATATCCCTGATTGGTAATGCAAATTCAGGGCCTCATTGGGGACAGCATTAGGATTCAGTCCTAAACCTTTGACGAGAGCCTGTTTTACTGCCTTTTGTCCACTTCTGAAACTGAGAAAGATAATTTGTCTTATCTAGAAGATAAATCCTCAAGCTCACTGGTGATTTTTCTCCTGAAGCTACTGTTGTAGAAACCTGAACAGGAAAGGCAGTAGGATGGAGGCCGCAGAAGATAGGATAGGCTCTGGATTGTTCACACCTTCAGTCAGCTCTTTGCAGGACCACAGTCGTCTCTACTGGAGAGGTTCTTCCTCTGAAAAGTCACATGGGACATATCTGCACCACATTAACTTTATAGCTTTTCATCGCTGCTTCCTCAGGGTTGTTTGGGCATACATTGCCAGGGCATTATAATGTAAGCGTAAATTTTCTCGATGTGGTCTAAGGCTGGCATAATCGAAGGACAAGAGGCAAAGGGTTTGGGGCAGGCCACAGACCAAGTACTTCATAAGTGACAGTCTCTAATAAGGGTCAGATGTATGCAGGGGTCTTGGGACAGCTCTGGTGCTCAAAGCAGGAAGCATGTCCCAGGACAGCAGCTTGTAGAGCCTTCAGCGAAAACTGATGAGGCTTCTGGATGTTTCCTTTTCCCAGCCACCTGAATAAGAACCATTCACTGAGATAAACATATGCAGTAGGAGTGTATATAATTGTTCATTTAAACTGCTAAAAAACGCGTGTGGGAAGTTGGATATGAGAGAGGTGCTTAGAACCTGACTCACACAACCTAATTCCCTCATTGCAGACTGACGAATGGGAAATGTTTTTACTCTTCCAACCCAGATTTCACCAATGAATGCAATAAATTTACAGAAAACAGAGATTTAAGAAACTTCAATAAATCTACAGAAAACAGAGATTTAAGAAACTATACGCACCTCTCTAAAAAAAAAAAAACATTGAACAAAACAATACTGCAGTCTTTCATGGGATTGGATGTTTGCACTGTCTCAAAACAAATACTGCTACGGTCTCTGTCTTTGATTTATTTATTTTTTGGTCAAATATCTTTAGAACATCAGGCTCAAGGCCAGAAATAAATAGAAAATGTTTTATGGTCCTTGATTTGATAATGCCAATAGCAAATCATATCTGATATTCATAATAAATAAAGTTTCTTTGGCCAGGGGCAGAGGGTGGGGGCTGCCCTTGGAGCAGCGGAAAGCTTTGTAAGTCAGCCTTCCAAAGTTGTGTGAAACAGGAAAATTGTTTCTTTTTAAGTTTAACACTGAGAATTAAATGATTAAAATATTATCATTTCCAACCTTAATTCAGAGAGATCTAAAGAAAATGAGTTTAGAAATCCTCCTAAGTTACAAGTAATTTACAAATCTGGGTTGTTTTTTATTAAATGGGTGGAGAGCACCCTCAGTAACTTTAGCAGGGCTTACTTGTACCAAAAAGAATAGAGGGTTTTAAAAAAAAAGTAAATAATTCAGTAATTTTGAGTTCAATTAAATGCTTTATTCAAGGGGAGTAAGAATTCCTGTTTGATCTCTTGTAAACAATAATTTCAAATAATGAAATTTCCTCTAGGAAACAGGTGCTCTTTAATATTAACATAAAAAGAAATAAAAATGCAAATACAAAAGTACTTAGAGAATGTTTATTTTGTGATTTAGGAGGCTTGCTTTTCCCTCCCATCGGCTGAAAGATGTTTAGTGACACTTAATAAGTACTCGGAATAAGATTTGTTCTAAAGCTCTCTGTATGCTGTAATTGTATGCCCCCTTTGCCCTTTAAATTTGAAATAAACTTGAAATGAAGGGTGGAATCCAAACAGGCTGTTAGAGAAGTAGAAATGATAAGTGATTGATTTTTCCCAACATAGATAACATTGCCTATTTTGTGATTCAGCAAATGCTGCTATATACTATCAGTGAAGTGCCTATTTCAGCAAGAGATTGTGATGTTGCCTTTAATTTATTTGCAAATGCTGCTTTTATGTCTGGGTTTTTCTGTGCAGCCCAGGTAGTAAGTGCAGAGGGGAAGCTGTTTTATGTTGAGGGAGGATAGGAAAGAAGGGCAGGAAGCATTCAGAGGCTAGCCTGTTTCCCCCAGGACCTTCTCTTCACTTATGTGTGTTCAGGCCCCTTTCCCCCACCCCTCCCGTGACTTGCCCTTGTGTTGTACCTGTGCAGAACTAGAGTCAAAACCACATCTCTCTGACTTCCCAGTGCGGGCTTCCAAATACTATTGAAATCCTGTCTGTGTAGGGAAGGCAGAAGTGTGGTCTTTGGTCAGCATACTTCCCAGATACTTTGTAAACTGTGCCAGGTGCCTTTGGTAAGAAGATGAGTAGAATTTGTCCAACCCCTGAGAAGCAAAAGACAGACAAGCAAAGAGACATACCTGAGCAACAAGCATTCTTAGCCAAAGGTTGTTCTGATTTTCTGGATGGGCTGGTTTGGGAATTGCTTGGTTGCCTGGGTTTAAACCTAAGTCACTCAGAAAACTAATAAAATAGCAGTTCTGTTTTCCATCTAAAATAAACCAACACTACTAAACCTTCCTCAGTCTCTCATCTTGGCAAGAGAAGGTGAGGTTTGTGTCAGGTACCGTCTAAGACCTTCTGAGATCTTGCCTTTCCAGCCTTTCATCCCTTAGCTTTGCTCACACTTCAGTTAGTTTTGCCTGTTTTTCCATCTCTGAGCTTTGTTACATCTATCTAGAATGTCCTTCCTCTTTCCCATGCTACTGCACATGCACTGGCTAACACCTGCTGGTCCTTCCAAGGTGAGCACCACCTGCTTTTGCTAGCCTCCCTAGTTTTCTAAAACCCTGCTGGCAGCTTCTCTGAACCATGTGGCAAACCCTGTATCCCTGCTGCTGCAGGCTCGGTTGATGTACAGAACGTCCCCAACACTCTCCAAGGCAGTGTCTGACCTGGTAAGAAAGCACTGCACGTTGTCTCTAAACTCCAAGAAATTAGTTATAGGAAACTTCTGGCTTTGGAGAAATCCCATTTTTACTTTATTACAAGTTCTCTAGAGCCAGCCTGATGGAACTGACCTGACAGTGCCTGGACTTGGTGACTTGTGCCCTCAGTTCAGAGAGGTGCACAGGTCACTTGCCTGAGCTCTGCTGCCACATGACCTGAGCCATTCAAGCAGAATCATACCTGCTGTCTTGTCCTGTATGTGGTGTCCCTCAAATGGCTGTCATGAAGGTCATCCTGTCTTTCCCCTCAGTGAGAGAAGGATGGTAGAAGTGCTGGGGGCGGGGGAAGTGACCAACTGAGGCCACATGTTGGCCTCACCTTGGTTCTCCAGCCCTCTCTCCTTCCAAATCCAGTAGCACTTCATCTTGCTTATTGTGATGACCACTGCAAAGCTTTTGTTACAGCTATTTTTGTATGCCAGATTGAGCTCCTTAAATACACAGATTATATCTTTTTCACTTTTATATCTCCTTTCACATTTAGCAAAGTACCTTTTATATGGAAGATATTTAATAAGTATTGAAATGGCCGAAAGAATGGATTAACACATGATCTATAATAAGGAAACAATAATTCATTTAATCAGTGTGTATTTATTATACACCTGCTGTGTGCAGTCAGTGTTCTGGTGCTGGGGTTAAAAGGTGCTTCCAGACGGATTCCTATTTGATGAGCTTCTCTGTGGTGTATCTTCTGATCTAAAATAAAAAGTGTGACTGGGCTGTTGACATAGTACTTTTCAAGAGTCATTTGTTAATTTGTCAGTTTATGTATGAACTACTATGGCCTTTCCAGTTCTAGAATTCTTCTGTGCTTCTTTAAATTTCTCAGGGTCAACAATGACTCTTTAGCCTTGTTTTGAATAAGTGCAGACTTTGATCTGATCCCTACCACCTCTGCCCATTTTTCTAGCTGTGTTTCTTGGCCTGACTGAGCTCATTCCTCTGCCCTTTCCTCTTTATCCTGCTTCTTGACTTTTTCTTAGCTTCTCATTTTTTTTGCATGGTGAATCTCACTGAACAAAAAGCAATGAGATAAATGGCTTCTGATACATATCATAAATAAAGATTTAATGCAACACACTTGACATCATGAACCATATATTTTAATGCTCTGAACTTGAAGTGTAGAAATAACTTTTCGTGAGGAGGGTGGGGAGACAAAGGACTTATGAGCTGATGCATGAGTATTCAGAATTGAGTTTTACTGTACCATTTCATAGTGTCTTCTGTTTGTAACATGCTTAGATGGCTGAGGTCAGACAGTTCTGCATGGTGTGAGTGGTGTGAGTCTGTGTAGTGCTTGGAAAAAGCATCTTTGGAGAGCAAAAGGAAAAGGGAATTAGCTACTATATCATTATCATTAGCTTGTTAGTTGTCTGATAGGGAAACACTAATTAAAAAACATTTGTGCCTGTTTGGAAATTACCTGCCTATATAAGGAAAGGAAAAACAATCACTAAATTGGCAAAACAACAATAAAATCATACTACAAATCATATTAAAAGGGGAAAAAAAAGGCAATGGATGTGCTTTGAACTTCCAACTCCTTCACAGCTCATCATTTCTTGTTGCCCTTTGTGCTCAAGGAATCTAATGATACACAAAGCTTCATTGCCAGATACTTCATTAATTCCTCAATCCATTAGGAGCCTTAATGGCCTATGCCATTGGAATAAGTATGGAAATCCAGTCCCCCAAGAAAGTACAGTGCTCTATAAATCATACTCGCCCGAGGATTCTCTAAGCCCTTGACACAGAAGAATAGATGAAAAATCATTGTACTTCCTGAATTGCCTTATCCTAAGAGGCTCAGAATAATCAACATCATTTAACCCTTTAACCCTCAACCCATGGTTCTCAAAGTGTGATCCCTGGATCAGCAACATCAGCACCACTGGGAACTTGTTAGAAATGCAAATTTGGTGGCCCTAGCCAGACACACTGAAGCTCTGGGGGTGGATCCAGCAATCTGTGTTAAGCAGGTCTCCCTGTGACCTGCTCTAATGTCCCTGTGGCATAGTTCTATAATGAAGGCCTTTTTTTTTTTTTTTTTACTGTTAAGGAAAAAGGTGAGCAGGTCCATAGCTTCATCCTAATCTACTTGTTTGGATTCAGTTTAATTGAGCAAACCTTCACTGAGTAGCTGTTACATCCCAAGCGTCCTCTCAAGGAAAAGGACACTTTAAAATCTCTCTAGTGTCATCTGTGCTAGCATTTTCCTGCTGTGGTTGGCCTGCCTGGAGGGCAGCCCCTCCTCAACTTTGTTCTAAAGCACCAAAAACAGTGGTCCTCTGGGCTGCCTTATTTGACTTCTCAAATCTCCTTCATTAATTGTCATCCACCAGTTGCTTCCTCATCCCTTTCCCAGAGGGACACTGACACCTCTGAGACCTGCAGGAAGAATGGCCCTGTCTTTCTGAATCTTTTCTGCTTTCAAATGTCTGATAATCTTGCCTTGCCATTCATAAGCTCCCTTCTATCCCTGTCCCTCTAGAATTACTTTTGCCTCTACCCCATCCACTGCTAGTGAGGATCTTTCCCCCAGGGGACAGACTGTTCAACCCTAATCTTTTTTTTTAAATGTATGGAATTTATTGTCAAATTGGTTTCCATACAACACCCAGTGCTCATCCCAAAAGATGCCCTCTTCAATACCCATCACCCACCCTCCTCTCCCTCCCACCCCCCATCAGCCCTCAGTTTGTTCTCAGTTTTTAAGAGTCTCTTATGCTTTGGCTCTCTCCCCCTCTAACTTCTCTCTCTCTTTTGTTTTTTTCCTTCCCCTCCCCCATATGTTCCTGTTAAGTTTCTCAGGATCCACCTAAGAGTGAAAACATATGGTATCTGTCTTTCTCTGTATGGCTTATTTCACTTAGCATAACACTCTCCACTTCCATCCACGTTGCTACAAAGAGCCATATTTCATTCTTTCTCATTGCCACGTAGTACTCCATGGTGTATATAAACCACAATTTCTTTATCTGTTCATCAGTTGACGGACATTTAGGCTCTTTCCATAATTTGGCTATCGTTGAGAGTACTGCTATAAACATTGGGGTACAAGTGCCCCTATGCATCAGTACTCCTGTATCCCTTGGGTAAATTCTTAGCAGTGCTATTGCTGGGTCATAGGGTAGGTCTATTTTTAATTTTTTGAGGAACCCCCACACTGTTTTCCAGAGTGGCTGCACCAGTTTGCATTCCCACCAACAGTGCAAGAGGGTTCCCGTTTCTCCACATCCTCTCCAGCATCTGTAGTCTCCTGATTTGTTCATTTTGGCCACTCTGACTGGCGTGAGGTGATATCTGAGTGTGGTTTTGACTTGTATTTCCCTGATGAGGAGCGACGTTGAACATCTTTTCATGTGCCTGTTGGCCATCCGGATATCTTCTTTAGACAAGTGTTTATTCATGTTTTCTGCCCATTTCTTCACTGGGTTATTTGTTTTTCGGGTGTGGAGTTTGGTGAGCTCTTTACAGATTTTGGATACTAGCCCTTTGTCCAATATGTCATTTGCAAGTATCTTTTCCCATTCCGTTGGTTGCCTTTTAGTTTTGTTGGTTGTTTCCTTTGCTGTGCAGAAGCTTTTTATCTTCATGAGGTGCCAATAGTTCATTTTTGCTTTTAATTCCCTTGCCTTTGGGGATGTGTCAAGTAAGAAATTGCTACGGCTGAGGTCAGAGAGGTCTTTTCCTGCTTTCTCCTCTAGGGTTTTGATGGTTTCCTGTCTCACATTCAGGTCCTTTATCCATTTTGAGTTTATTTTTGTGAATGGTGTGAGAAAGTGGTCTAGTTTCAACCTTCTGCATGTTGCTGTCTGGTTCTCCCAGCACCATTTGTTAAAGAGACTGTCTTTTTTCCATTGGATATTCTTTTCTGCTTTGTCAAAGATTAGTTGGCCATACGTTTGTGGGTCTAGTCCTGGGGTTTCTATTCTATTCCCTTGGTCTATGTGTCTGTTTTTGTGCCAATACCATGCTGTCTTGATGATAAACAGCTTTGTAGTAGAGGCTAAAGTCTGAGATTGTGATGCCTCCTGCTTTGGTCTTCTTCAAAATTACTTTGGCTATTTGGGGCCTTTTGTGATTCCATGTGAATTTTAGGATTGCTTGTTCTAGCTTCGAGAAGAATGCTGGTGTGTTCAACCCTGATCTTAAGTGCGGAGCTCTATTTAGAGGAACACCTAGAACCTCTATCAACAAAGGGTAACAAGAGTAAAAAACTCTTAAGTTTACCTTTCTCCTAATAGCTGTTTCCCGAGCCCAAGGCCTCATTATCCTGTGCCTCAGTTTTTCTGTGGCTTCCTAACGGTTTTTCCACCTTGATCCCTCTTGCTGCTAGAGTGGCTACTCTTAAATACTAACTCTATCATTTCTCAGCCTACTATCTTCAAATATGTGCCTATGGCCAAAGCAGGGGTCAGCAAACTAAGGTGTGTGTTTATTGTTGTATATAAAGTTTTACTGGAACACAATGACACTCATCATTTGCAGATTATCCATGGCTGCTTTTGTGCTACAATGGCAGAATTGAGTGGTTGCAATTGGGACTATATACTACACAAGCCTAAAATATTTATTATCTGGCACTGTAAGAAAAAGTTTGCTACCCATGGTCTATAAAGTTTAGTCTGTTTACACATAACAAACTGGCATATTTGAGTTCAATTCTGCCAGATTACAATATGCTTTCCCTTTACTCCTGTCTGTGCTGCTTGTTTCCTTCCTTTCATGCCTTTGTTTGAATTTATTATTTTTCCTTATTCTGTTTCATTTTTCACACTATAAGTTAATTGGTACTTTCACCCTTGTCCCAAACAACTCAAGAACCTTAGAACATTTTAAATGTCACTTTTACCGTTTCTTATACACTTTAGTTGTCATCTGTTCATGTTCTCTATATTTGAAACCCAGAAGTCATTACTATTATTGTGCATAAAGTCAATATTAATTTAGACTTATCAAATATTTAGCATTTTGGTTGTTCTTCACTTCACACTTACTTCTGATCCTTGTTTATGAAAGAAAAAGGAAAAATTCCTATGTTTGCCCTCACATTTGAATGATAACTAGGCTGAATATAGACCAAATTTAATTTTCTTCCAGAAACCAAAGACATTGCTTCATTGTCTTTTAACATTCACTTTTGCAAATTAGAGATCTGATGGTAATCTTATTTTTCTCTTTTCTTTTCTGGAAGATTTTGGGATTTTCTCTTTTTATTTTGAAGTCTAATATGTGTTTAGGTGATTCTTTTTTCTTTTCTTTTGTTTTTGTTTTTGTTTTTGTTGTTGTTGTTGTTGTTGTTGTTTTTTACTTGATTCTACCTGTTGGGCTTTTTTTTCAGGTCTGGAAAAACTTTCTGTTATTTTGTCTGTTTTTATTCCTCTAAATGCCTTTTGGAAAGATAATAGAATATCTGGATTTTACCAAACTGGTTAGCATTTGTGTTCTATTTTACTTATTTTGATATTTTCTTCTCTCTTCTATAGGCTCCATCTTCCAGTTGCTAATTTGGGATGTAATACAATACATCTT
This sequence comes from Panthera uncia, assembly GCF_023721935.1. NCBI lineage: Eukaryota > Metazoa > Chordata > Mammalia > Carnivora > Felidae > Panthera > Panthera uncia. Next base: position 31,897,616 of record NC_064807.1, read on the forward strand.
GATTCTTCTTTTTCTTTTTCTTCTCTCTCTTTTTTTTTTTTATCCACCCACTCAGCCCCCACCCTCCAGCCCCCAGGTGCCAACCCCCGGCCCCGCCCGCACCGCACCCCCCCTCCGTTCGGGTGCCGGAAAGGTGCAAAGCTTGGGTGTGGCTTCCAGCCGGCGCAGTGGGATTTGGCTGGGTTCGGGGAGCGGGGAGCGTGCCCGTTGTGAAGTGCGGTGGGGTGTGCCGGCTGGGCGGGGTGGGGCCTGGCCAGGCCGCTTTGCTGGCCCGGGAGGGGCTGAGGGAGCAGTGGCTGGGGTGTGTTTGGCCCCAGGAGCCGCCCTCCCTGGGGAGAGAGGACAGAGGAGGGAAGGGGGGCGCCGGCGGGCGCCAAAGGAGAGGTCAAGGAGGCCAAAGGCAAAAGCCTACAGCACCTGGTATTCCCAAGTGGTCTCCCATCCAAGTACTAACAGGCCTGACCCTGCTTAGCTTCCGAGATCAGACGACATCTGGCGCGTTCAGGGTGGTATGGCCATGCCAGCGGCTGCAGCTGGGCGCCTCAAGAGCCTGCTCCACGAGTCCCAAGCCCAGCGGGTGCCGCGCTTCACCCATGCACCTGCCAGACTGCCTGCCTGTCTGCCTGCCTGCCGCCGCCCTCTGCCACGGGCCTTGATTCTTCTTTTTCTTAATGTTTATTTATTTTGAGACAGAGAGAGCGTGAGCATGAGTAGGGGAGGGGCAGAGAGAGAGAGGGAGAGAGAATTCCAAGCAGGCTCTGTGCTGTCAGTGTGGAGCCTGACGTGGGGCTTGAACCATAAACCGTGAGATCATGACCTGAACTGAAATCAAGAGTTGGACGCTTAACCTACTGCGTCACCCAGGCACTCCATCTTGATTCTTTTTAACAATGATATTTTGAATGTCTTAGAGCTATGTAGTTGTTCATTTTTTTTTTAATTGATGGGATATATTTTGGAATCTGTATCATAATCTATACTGTACCTCTTTTAAACTCATCTGCTTTCACTTACCTGACTCCTTAGGTCAGATATTCTTCTATTTGGTAATAATCATAGCACCTCTCATTTATTTTTGTTTTCCTTCAAATGTTTCTGGTTTTTAAAATATCTGATTGTATTTTGGTTGCACATCGTGGGTGTACTTTTTCTTTTCTCAGCCCAAATGAAAATCTACTTGTCTTGTTGGTGAATGATGGGTCAGATCACAGGACTCAGATTCAGATCAGATAAGATGACCTCACCTGCTGATGATAATTGGGGCAGGATGGGCCATGGGCTGGTCTGACAGTGGGTAGCTTGTCTTTTAGGTGTTTGCTTCCACTCTTGGCACTGGCCTTACCAGAACTGTCTCCTCAGAGATATCTACTGTTTTCTGGGGATTTGCTCCCTGGGGTTAGTTACACCTTTTCTTAATAGTCAGTACTATTAGGGTTTCACTCTTTTTCCTTTATCTTTACTTAGGGGTTGAAGCTGGGAAGTTTGTAACACAGGCTGACTCTACCATCTTGATCCAATCAGCAATGTGTTTCCTGAAGGCCTTCTTCCCTGTCTTGCCTCCAAGCATGACTCATTGCACAGTCATTCTGGTTCCACATAGCACTTTGTCTCTACTTCTTTCATAGTGCTTATTCCATTGTAACATTTCTTAAGAAGTATCTATTTGTCCTTGTCTTTGCCCTGCTGAATTAAATTCTGTAGCTAAGACATTGTATAGGTGTCAGATTGCCATAGACATTTCATCCAGGGTACAGAAAAACTGGTTTAGTAGTCAGCAAGTGAAAATGGGGTTTGGAAATGTAACTTAGGCTATACTGTAAGGTACAGAATGGCTCCCCTACTTGGTTTTATGTATTTATCTCAAGAACCTGCTTGATGTTTAAGTCAAACTTTCCAACTCTATGAATAAACATCTTCCAAAGCATCAAATTATACTAGTCTGAAGTTAGATTGATTTTGCAAAGGATAAAGTTGTATCCTTAGAGATGACTGCCTCTGGGGGAAAAGAGGGCCCTTCCCTTATTGGATTCCAAGGATTGAATCCTCACTGGGATTAAGTGTATTATCTCTGTTTCCTTTGCCTTTTAAAAAAAAAAAAAAAAACTTTTTATTTCTTTTTTTTTTCTTTTTTCTTTTTTTTTTTGAGAGAGAGAGAGATAGAGAGCAGAGGAGGGGCAGAGAGAGAGGGAGACAGAGGATCCAAAGTAGAATCCAAAGCAGGCTCCATGCTGACAGCAGAGAGCCCAATGAAGGCTCAAAATCATGAACTGTGAGATCATGACCTGAGGTGAAGTTTGATGCTCACCTGACTGAGCCACTTAGGTGCCCCTAAAAAACTTTTTGAGAGAGAGAGAAAGATTGTGTGTGCATGTGTGCAAGTGGGGGGAGGAGCAGAGGGAGGGAGAGAGAGAGTCCTAAGCAGGCTCCACATTCAGTACAGAGCCTGACATGGGGCTTGGTCCCATGACCCTGGGATTATGACCTGAACTGAAATCGAGAGTCAGATGCTCGACTGAGCCACCCATGCACTCCTCCTTCACCTTTTCTGGAAGGTCTCTGTTTAATGAGGAAGCTAATGATGGAAGAGGCTGGAGTTACCAATTCATTAATTAGCTAAATCACAATACTCTTTCCTGCTCTTAAAAAATCCTATTTAATTAGGAAAATAAGAAACAGTTTCTTCTTTCATATCTGTCATTATCTGAACTTACTCAAACGCTGACATCTAGGTAGTATGATTAGGCTCTTAAAAGATTGATTATGCCTAGGGCTCCTGTTATGAATTTTTGCTGTTATATCTGCCATCACATTTCAAAAGATTGGAATTGGCAAAAAGATTCCAAAATAACAGGGCATCTGGGTGACTCAGTCGGTTAAGTGTCCGACTTCAGCTTAGGTCATGATCTCACAGTTTGTGATTTTGAGCCCTGCATTGGGCTCTGTGCTGACAGCTCAGAGCCTGGAGCCTGCTTCGGATTCTGTGTCTCCCTGTATCTCTCTGCCTCTCCCCTCCTCTCTCTCTCTCTCTCTCTCTCTCTCTCTCTCTCTCTTTCACTCTTTCTCTGTCTCCCTCTCCCCCTTACTCTCTCAAAAATAAGTATTAAAAAAAATACTACCAAGAATTACCAAGAATGTATTGAAACTGATAACAAGAATTGCCAAGACATCAAGATATTAAATAATGCTTTTATTCAGATTGTAATGGATCTTGTTTCAGTTCTGTGTGTTTGTATGTAGTTTTTAAATCAGCTAAGCCACATTCTTAACCCCCACTTTAAAAATGCTTCATTGTATATTGAATCTAGATGTATAGGGAGATCAGATAAATGCCTGAAGTGTAGAGCCCCTATGGGGACTAGTGAGAAATAAGACTGCTCATATGGACCATAAGGGCCTTTTCTAAGGTTTCCTCTTCCATCTCATGCTGTTCCTTTTTTTCTGGAATATTTTGGAGATAAGGAGAAGCCATTGAAGGACATTTAAGCAGGGGGCTGACCTTAGATTTATGTTGTAAAAAGATCACTGGCCTCTTCCTAGGGAGGATGATTGAAGTGGAATGAAATAAAAGACTGATTAGGAGGACACTCCTATGCTGGGTACCATGAGCAGAGGCAGTGGCAGTTGATACAGATGGATACAGAGAGATCAGAGCAAGATTAAGGTACAGAATCTGTAAGACTGAAGTTGCTGATCGGATGTGAAGGCAAAGAAGAGTGAAAAGTTAAGTGCACATTGATTCTTAAGGTCTGTGATAAAATATTACAATCCCCAAAAGACATTGAGTTTAAGTACCATTCCTGTCCCAGGAAGGAAAATGTTCCTATAAAAGAGCACACCAGCATTTGATCAGATTGCAGACCCTTTTTATCCATAGGAATGAAAAGTCAAGCTTTTAGATCATTCTGTTTCTTCTGCTTTCTAAACCTTATTCTACACCCACTGTTTCTAGTCCTTAAGTATTTACTAATTGTACATATAGTGAAGCTGTTTGATTTTTCTCATCTTTCATAACAAATATACTAATAATGTCTAGGGCCAACTGTATGTGATTTAATTTTTAGACTGTGGTAGTTTTTAGATTGCTGTTTTTATTTTCATTCTCTCTTCAGGCATAGTCAGCTATGAATACTCAACAAAATCATGCCCTTTGGGGTGATTTTCAACTTTCTTACTTTGGGAAGCATATTTTTGTGTCAGTCATGTAGGGTTCAGATGTGTATTATTAAGCACTTGAGCCCCGATTTTCCACATTGGACCATTTAACACAGTTCCTTGTAAATAGAAAAATTAGACCATCTGTGTGCTATTTTGGATATTTCTGAAGACTTCATCTAACTTAGGAGAGTAGGTACCTGTATTCCAAACCCATATTCTATCTCTTGATGTACCAAAAGTCCTGCCATGCAGGAGGTAAAAGGGAGGTAACTTAAGCATTCATGGGTGATTTATAGGAGCACCCTGGGGGCTTTTCCTCACTGTGCCTGGAGAAGCATATGCAAAAGGCTTTGGCTTTCTTAACCACAGATGTTTCAACATGTGTTTGGTAGTATGTGACCATAGCAGTGCGTTTCATTAGAAGTACATGACTTATATTTTCACAGTTGCTCTCACCACTAGGGCCCCTGGAGGGCCAGGACTTGTTGATGTAATCAGTTTTCTGCATCTCTAATAGCTATTATTCTCTGAAGTGTGGAAATAAGCTGAGTTACAGAGTTTGAATTGATATTCTTCATTTTCACCCTACAGAAATGCATCTTCTGCAGACACCGGGTCAAGAAGGTCTCTGGAGCCTGCATCCAGTGTTCCTATGGCCGTTGCCCAGCCTCCTTCCATGTCACATGTGCTCATGCTGCTGGGGTGCTGATGGAGCCTGATGATTGGCCATACGTGGTGAACATCACATGCTTTCGACATAAGGTCAACCCAAATGTGGTAAGGCCCTCCTTTCCTTCCCTGATGCCAGGACTGCATAAGAATTCCCTCCTGTCCCATGGCTAGCATGCTCTGCCCTGTAATGTTACTTATTGTTGACATGTCTAGACTGTGAGTTACTTGAGGGCAGGGATTGTACATTATTATTTACTTGTATTTGTCCAGGACCCATCAGTGTCTGGCACATGCTAGATACAATAATTATTTATTGAGTTGAATAAGTGAATGAACAGATGAATGAATAAAATTCTTTATGCCTGTTCTGATTTTGGATCTGTATGTAGGTCTACTGAGTATGGCTGTATAGATTGTGCACTGCACATATCCAGGATGAAGGTGAGATCACTTTTGAGAAGGGAATGATGTGAAAGTACCACTTGAAAACATGCAGTGTTCAATCCATGTACCTGTACATTCTGGCCTTTGGGTTTTATTTCATCTCTTCTGGAAGAAACAAAGAGCAGTAACACAGTAAAGGGAGAATGGAGGTGGTCATAAACATTTGGGTCCTTGTTGTCTGTGATGGGATCAGCTAGGTATAGCATGTGGAGGCCCTAGGAGGAATGAGGACAATTTCAGAAAAGCAGAAATGTAGAAGGGAAGTATAGAGGTCACTTTTTTTCTGTTTTTTTCTATTTCACTCAGGACTGAACCTATTTCTGGGAAAAGAGTGTTTGCAAGTAAATAGCGTGTGAATTTAACTATAAATTAGTTTACCTGTCCTTGGTAAATGGAATCTTTTGTCTGTTTTAAGTGCTTAGAAAAACTAGGACAGTGTGGAGATGGTTGATATGCCTTTGTTACTTTTCCAGTTCACTGTAATTGTTTTTTGCTGCCAACAAGGAGGCTAAACCTTCAGCTTTGCTAACTTGCTGCCCTTTGTTATCCCTGGGAGGCTTGGCCACTATTTGCAGCCTAACATGCTTGTCCTATGTCTCTAATAACCTTCTGTGAACAGACTGCCAGGGTGTCAGTATGGACTTGGGGAGTCATGACCCATACACAACAAATCTCCTGGATTTTTAATGATTCCAGCAACTTCCATTGGCATCTTGAGAGATACTTGATGTTTGCAGGTTGAGACTTTGTGCGGATGTGTGTGAATGCACAAATGTACGAAATGACACCACCGTCACCTCTATTTTAAACTTATTTTCCATGTTTTAGGTGACAAGTTGCATATTCATTCATGCTTTTTCCTTAATTTCTTGAATTAATGGGCTCTTGCTAACAATAGTATTATATATTCAGAAGAAAATACATTTTAAAAACTTAAAAAAATGGCAGTAATAACACATTGCATTACTGTGGTGCTTTGCCATTTACAGTGTACCATCAATACCTCATTAGATGACACATGGGAATGCATTTGAGATGTGAATCAGATCATGACCTCCAGAGTCAGAGTAGTTTGTGTTCACACTTGGATTCTGCCAGCAGCACATATGCAACCTTGTGCAAGTTTTGCCCTCTAAGCCTCAGCTTCCTTGTCTACAAATGATGGCATGCCTATGCTCACCATGTTGTTTTTAGTCCATGGCACAGAATAAACACTCAGAAAATGAAAGCCAAATTATTACTTTCTCTTTTACTACTGCTGTGCTGCTGCTGGCTTTGGTGTTACAATTCTATGTGAATGAGGCCACATGAGTAGTATTATCCCTGCTTCAAGGATAAGAAACCTAAGTGCCAAAAGGTATAATTCCTTGTCCAAGTGGATTCAGTTAATGAGCAACAGGTGCTGGAATGTCAGTGCTTTTTCAGCTCATGCTCTATTATTTGTTGAATTCCCAACTCCAAACCCTGAATGGAGCTAGAGGTGTTCATCTAAAGCTTTGCTTGGGATCACACATTCTTATTCTAATATTCCAAAGCTCTGTGGTTACTGATGATTATATTGAAGTTGCTATTAAAGAGATCCAGATGTTTAATCAGGACTTCATTCCTCTTAACTGTGATGTGTGGTTCAGTCATGTTTATATTACTGTTTGTTTCATAAATGATGACCAAAAAGAACATCTACTCTCCTCTATAGATTGACTTTAAGTTTGGTACACTTTGTCAAATGTGAGTAAAATATCATATAATTTACATTAAATGAGTTTTTCCTTATGAAGATAACATTTTAGCATTTCTAAATTGCCTTGAGAAGTTCTCTGGCAGGAAGTACTGTGAATACTACATTTCCAAAATATATTTCTGGTAGCTATTACTTATCCCTTATTCTTCATTTGGACTTCAAGTATGGATTCTTCCCCAAAATGTTTGACAACTAACCAGAAGGAATTCATGGAATCTGGTAATTTGGTTCAGAGCATTGTGAATTGTCCCTGTTTATATTGAATATGCTTTAGTTTTCAAGCATACAAAAGTTCAAATTCATTCCAGTATTTCTCTTTGTGTAAATTGCGTATGCCAGGGGTTGTGCTCTCAAGAGCTGGAACCATAATGTGGCTATATTTTCCACCATACCTTGATTATTTGAGAGTAATGGACAATTGCTGAATCATAGCAGTGAAAACTGTAAATAAAATTCAGGCTAACTTGGCAGCCTAATCCAGTCATTCTACAGAACAGAGGATGCCTATTTAGTTTCAGTGAAATGAAGTATAAAGCTGCAGTTCCTTCAATAGAGTCTACATTTTTACTCATTTTAGGGTTTTTGTTTCCTTTATTTTTTTCTCCCAATTATTTGCTGTTTGAACCAAAAAGGACTGTTTTAAGGCAACTTTACTCTTCCTTTAATGCCAGAAATGTTTTAAATATAATAGTTTTTTCAATGTTATTGAGCTTTTGAGCATAAAATCACTCTAGATAAGAGTGCAAAAATCTCATCTGATTTATTATAATGAATTCTTCCATTAGAAGTAAGCACCCTTTTAATTGAAAAGGTGGTATTTGAAAAAATAGGCAGCTTACAAAGTCTTAAAGCTATGAATACATTATATAAAGTGCATAGCTAATCCCAGTTATTTTAATCTAAAGTTTAGTATATATTTTTCAGTGTTATTGTCGAGCATACTTTTTGACTGGCACCTGCTGTCTTTCAAATGTAAGATTTCATTCGTGTGTGTGTGTGTGTGTGTGTGTGTGTGTGTGTCTGTGTCTGCACATGTGTTTCTGTTGTAGTGTTGTGGTACTTGACCACCCACCTTTGCTATGATTTAGTGTGACCTATTTTCTGGCTATATTTCAGAAGTTTCCATTGGATGTATTCCTAACCTACTTATGTAGATCTTGCACAAATGTTTGATAAGGAAGAGGAAAAACCAAAGAACACAATAAATAGTAAAATGGTTTTGAAACTGGCATCCTTGAACATATTCCTTCTCCAAAGCAAACAATGAACTACTCATAAATTATATACTTCCTGAAAAGTACAACTACCATAGGGTCTGTCTCCTTACACCTGAGTAAACTAGACAGGTGTCCAATGGAAGAGACACCTGAGTAATGGAGAGTAATGGATGTGAGAAAGATGGCATGCACAGATCTTTTTTTTTTTTGAGGCAACTTACTTCAATAAACCTTCATGTTGGATTAGAATATTCCATACATGCAGTGTAGAAACACTAAAATCACTGGCACTTTATATATTAGTTCATTGCAGTGAATAAGGCCTTTTTTGTTTTTGTTTTTTGTTATTTTTCAATTTTGTATTTGGACTTAGGAGTATAATTCAATAATTCATCACTTATATACAACACCCAGTGTTTCTTGTAACAAGTGCCCTCCTTAATACCCATCACTCATTTAACCCAACCCCCACCCACCTCCCTCCATGGTTAGTTTACCTCTCTCTTTTATCCCTCCCATATATTCATCCATTTGTTTCTTAAATTCAACATATGAGTGAAACCATATGGTATTTGTCTTTCTCTGACATCTTTTGCTTAGCATAATACACTCTAGCTCCATCAACATCCTTGCAAATGACAAGATTTCATTCTTTTTGATGTCTGAGTAATATTCAATGGTGTGTGTGTGTGTGTGTGTGTGTGTGTGTGTGTGTACACATCTTCTTTATCCATTCATCAATTGATGGATAATATTTGGGCTCTCTCCATAGCTTTGGTATTGTTGATAAAGATGCTATAAACATCAGGTGCATGTACTCCTTCAAGCCTGTATTTTTATACCCTTTGGGTAAATACCTAGTAGTACAATTGCTGGATCATAGGGTAGTTTATTTTTAACTTTTTAAGGAATCTCCATACTGTTCTCAAGAGTGGCTGCACCAGTTTGTATTCCCACCGTCAATACAAGAGGGTTTCCCTTTCTCTACGCCCTCGCGTAGAGAACAACACCTGTTGTTTCTTGTATTGTTAATTTTAGCTATTCTGGCAGGGGTGAAGTGGTATCTCATCATGGTTTTGATTTGTATTTTCCTGATGATGACTGATGTTGAGCATCTTTCCTGTGTGAGCCATCTGTATGTCTTCTTTGGAAAAGTCTGTTCATTCTTCTTCCCATTTCTTAACTAGATTATTTGTTTTTTGGGTGTTGAGTTTGCTATGTTCTTTATAGATTTTGGATACTAACCTTTTATCAGATATATCATTTGCAAATATCTTCTCTTATTCCATAGGCTGCCTTTTAGTTTTGTTGATTGTTTCCTTCACCGTGCAGAAGCTTTTTATTTTGATGAAGTCCCAATAGTTCATTTTTGCTTTTGTTTCCCTTGCCTCTGGCAACGTTTCTAGTAAGAAGTTCCTGTGGGCAAGGTCAAAGAGGTTGCTGCCTGTGTTCTACCGTAGGATTTTGATCTTTTCCTGTCTCAAATTTGGGTATTACATCCATTTTGAATTTATTTTTGTGTTTGGTGTAAGAAAGTGGTCCAGTTTCATTCTTTTGCATGTTGCCGTCCAGTTTTCCCAGCACCATTTTTTTGCCATCCAGTGTTTCCCAACATTGTCTTTTTTCCGTTGGCTATTTCCTGCTTGTCAAAGATTAGTTGACCATATAGTTAGGGGTCAAACAAGGTATTTTTCTTCAAGTTTATTTATTTTGAGAGAGAGATAGAGAGAGTGCATGAGTGGGGCAGAGAGACAGGGAGAGAGAAAATCCCAACTAGGCTCAGCACTGTCAGTGCAGAGCCCAGTGTGGGGCTCAAACTCAGGAACCATGAGATCATTACCTGAGTCAAAATCAAGAGTCGGACACTTAACCGACTGAGCCACCCAGGTACCTTAGGTATCTTGTATGAGGTACACCATTCTTTTTTTTTTTTTTTTTTTTTAATTTTTTTTTTCAATGTTTATTGATTTTTGGGACAGAGAGAGACAGAGCATGAACGGGGGAGGGACAGAGAGAGAGGGAGACACAGAATCCGAAACAGGCTCCAGGCTCTGAGCCATCAGCCCAGAGCCTGACGCGGGGCTCGAACTCACGGACCGTGAGATCGTGACCTGGCTGAAGTCGGACGCTTAACCGACTGCGCCACCCAGGCGCCCCGAGGTACACCATTCTTATCTCAATATCCTCTCCTCCTCTTGGAAAACATGACATTTGAGAAATTTGTTTCTTTCATAGTTTTCTAAGTTGTAACTATTAACATGGAGACAGACACCTATCCAAAGAAGAACTTTTATAGAGAAAACATCTTAGTGGTTAATTTTTCCCTAGTATTTTGTGTATTATTTTATTCAATATTATTTTAACTAAATTATTTTTAACTAGATTATTTAACTAGGTTTAATTAATATTTTGTCTCTTTAACTAGCATTTGGCCATCCATGGAAGCTGCTTGATATAAATTTGTTGAAATAATTCTCTAATGCTAACGACTGGGATTAGAGGAAAGAAAGAGAACTAGTATTTATTGAGCAACTTTATGTCAAGGGTGTGTTAGATATTTTGCATGTGCATCTTATTTCCAGGTTGTGTTATTGGTGTGGATAATGGAAAGTAGTGGTTATGTTGGCTTCTGTATTGGTACTTCCCGCTCTGGGAAGTTGTCTTGTCTTTTGTTGTTCTGCCCTTCTAGCCATCCTTTGTGTCCTGTTCTGGCATTCATCTTTGTAATAGAACTTGAGACCTTGCTCAGCACTTACGGACTTATTTTTCCCAGGCTTCATGTCTTCAGGCGAGCTCCTCAGGCAGCCTTCAGGACAACTCTTCCCTGCCATCACTATGCTTGGCTCAGGACAGGACCCACATTGCACGGGATCTGGTGATGGGCTCAGGGCAAGATGGCTCTTCTGGTTAATCTCTGCTTATGTAACTAACCTTTGGGTGGTGTCGGGTAAAGATACCTGTCAAAACTAACTTAATAAAGTCTTCTCTTGGTATGCAAAAATAGCTCTTACCTCACCAACTTGTGGAACAATGGATGATCAAAGCTCCTAAATTCTACACCCTAGAATAGTTCTTATCACAGGAGAATATTGTATAGCATATTTTACTTCCAGTATCAGTTATTGAGAAAACACGTAATGGAAAAAAAAAAAAAAAAAAAACAACCTTTGGGAAATCAGTTCACACTTTTATATGAATTCATTAATTACAATGAATCTTCAGTGTTTCATGTTAATTATGGATTGATAAAGACCCAACACACACTCCCACTGTAAATTTCCACTTAATTAGCCAGGGATATAGAAATGTAGCAGAAATGGTTTGACCAGAGAGGGTGGAAGTGAATGCAACCTATCATAACAAAACTTCCCTTGGCCATATTTCCCTAATGAGCATATGCAGTTGCCTGTGTGTTAGGTGCTGCCAGATCTGAAGCAAACAATATATTGCTGTACCACAGGTGTTTATATTTGGGACTCATTCAAGAAAACTAATTATCCATGCCTTTCATTTAATAAAATGCTTATAAACATGAAAACACCCTAGTTCTTACACAGAATCAAGGTCAACAAGACCACACACTCTACCAGAGGAAGAAGGTAGCCTCAGTTCCCAGATTGGTACCTAAGCAATATCTCCCCACAGTGTTCTACTGTTCTAGAAACCTATTTTCCCTGAGTCTACTCCTGACTCTGGCTTATGACTGTTAGTCCAGTTAGTTCTGATATACATGCGATATACATGAAGACCAGAATTATATTTCATCATATGTTGCATTTTAACATATGGTGCCCCTTGGGCCCATGATGGGTGGTCATAGGCTTATATTTTTGTAATCAGGCAGCATTTATTTAATTCACATCAGTAAGTACTTTGCTTGGCTGTGCTTTATATTATTTGACCCTTTGAACATCATTTTGGTTCATAGCCTTTTATAGACTCAACGAGTACCAATTGACTTGTAATTTTCTTCTTGATACTTCTGTCACACTTTGACTATTTGGGGCCTCTTCAAGGTGATTTTATTTTCCTTATTTAAAACCACTTCAGGTATGTTTGAAACTGTCATTGCTTTATTTCAATAAGCAATGGCAAAATCATCTTGATTTTCATTGTTCTAAACTTGAAATCAGCAACTCATCAAGGAGCCCAGGTTCTGTTTTTTTTTTTAATATTTATTTCTGAGAGGGGGGAGGAGGGGCAGAGAAAGAGGGAGACACAGAATCTGAAGCAAGCTCCAGGCTCCGAGCTGTCAGCACAGAGACCAACGCAAGGCTCAAACTCAAGAACCATGAGATCATGTCCTGAGCTGAAGTCAGACGCTTAACCAACTGAGCCACCCAGGCTCAGCTTCTTTTTTATAGGTGCTCTATTAGCAACCACATTTGGAATGAAGGGTGTTTTTGTTTTTTGTTTCATGTGAGCACTAGCTACTTGGGCAACGGAGCCACATTAGTGACAGAGCAGAAAAGTAAAAATTTTTCAAATGATCAAAAATGTTTATGTTTATGTGTCCAATTTTCCTATCTTTAATAAATTTATTTTTATATTCTAATTTTAAGGCTTTATTAATACATTTTTTCTTATTACCATTAACTGGTCTTTTGATATGTCACAGCATACGTTGTCATACTACATGTGTTTGTATTATGTTGCTGATAAAAACTTTAGGGGTCTTGGTTTTCTCTTCTTTGAACCATTGGATCAAGTGTCATGGAATTGGCCTCAGTGTTTTTTAGGTGTAGAAAATCCCAACTTCAAGCATCACCTAAGCACCACTTATCTAAAAAGAAACAAACAAAAAATGCTTATCTTCTTTTAAGAAACACTAAAGCAATGAAAATACTACTAACACCATCGATACTGTCATTTTTAGGATTTTCAGAAAAATATAAGATTTTGATGTTTTGTCTAAAATTCTTTTAATTTCTCATGGGCTGTGAATGGTTTTGGGGGTAGGCCCATCTCGTCACCACTCACGTACCCAGCACCAGAGCTCCAGACTGCAACCCATGTTACTCTCTAGAGGGCAGCCTTCTGGTTTTCAGCTCCCTTTCATTATCCTTTCAGGATGGTTCCCCAAACTTGCAAACATGTTAAACTTTTTGAAGAAAGGATGGGAATGAGGTAGAAACCTCATAAATTGTGATCCCATTCCAAGATTTTTAAATGAACTGAAGCCAAGGAAAATAAAGCCACTTTTTAAAGATTGTCGGTATTGGAGGGAAACTTTGATAACAAATTGGCCAGCCATAATGTCTGCCTCCTCTTTTTTATCTCACCACTTATGTTCTCAGCACCAGGTCATTAAGAAATATATCCAGCACAAAGGTTAGTTATAGAGAACTTCAGTTAGATTGCTCAAACTGTTCAGTTCAATATACTAGGGGGCATGGAGTGTCCTGGGAATAAAAACATATATATTTTTTTAACTTCTCAGCCCAACAGTAAACATTCCTTCTGACATGCCTCCATTCATATACCTGTTTTAAGCAGATGAAAAAATGATGACAAAATTTATTTAATACATAACATCTGTTGTGTTCTAAAGGCTTTACAAGTATTATCTCCTTAATCTTCAAAGCACCACTTGTGGTAGATACTATTATTAATCCCTTTTTACAGATGAGGAAACTGAGGCAAAAGATGCTTAGGTTTCTGTAATTTGCTATTTATTACATAGGTAGTGAGGGGAAGAACAGTCAAAACCAGGCAACCTGACTCAGTGCCCAGGCTCTTAACTACTATATTCTATTACTGTAACAAGATAGGTTAAATAAAAGTAAAGATAAAATGTTTATCTGGGAGCCCAAAGAAGGAAGCCAGTAACTCTACAAAGACAGTCAGGTAGAATTCACAGAGGAGGTTATGACTAAGAGTTTTGTCTGCTCTAAATGTGGCCTTCTAATGCCAGTGAACTTGCCTCAGCTCCAACAGGGTTGACCAATGAAATGCAGCATTGGAATGAATCCACCTTTTCTTTTTCCTTTCCGTTTTCCCTCCTTTAGTCTGGAGCTCAGTTCTATGGCTCAGCTCATCCATTTTTAGTTTCTCTTCCATTCTTTTAAGAAAGGGAACCAGGGACGCCTGGGTGGCTCACTCAGTCGAGCATCCGATTTTGGCTCAGGTCATGATCTCTCAGTTGACGAGTTCAAGCTCCACGTCCGGCTGTATGCTGACAGCTCAGAGCCTGGAGCCTGCTTTGGATTCTGTGTGTGTCTCTCTTTCTCTGCCCCTCCCCCACTCATGCTCTGCCTCTCTCTGTCTCAAAAATAAACATTAAAAAAAAAAGGAAGAGAAAAGAAAAGAAAGGGAATCAGAATTTAGCCAAAACTCATCTAACAATGATCTGAATGGTCTCTTCCTGTTTCCCAGACTTGGGTGGGTGTCTTTGTGTTTTGTAGGTAGTAGAATTGTTTTGGTGGATGTTGTTTTTTTCATAACATTTTGCATATTGCCAGCTCCCATTCTGTTCAGTTATGTTTGCTATGGCCAACTTTATTCTTCTCAGACTTGCTCACAATCATCTTGGGTTTATATATGGTTTTTTATTTTACATTCTACATAAGTTATTTTCCAAATGCCCTGCTGACTTTGCACTGATAATGAAAAACAGAATTCTAATCAAAGAAAAGGTCTGGAATAAAAAAACAATTCTCAATAAGGATTAAAAAAAAAATACTACAATGATTCAGGCCTGAATCTGATCAATCTTCCTCAATCAAACATACAGTAAATAAAATGAATCCCTTACCCTTTCATCAATAGAAGTATTTTGTTGAGATCTCAATCCACATATCCCAGGTGATAGAAAGTTAACATCAGATTAGCCTCTGAGGAGAGGTCTTTAGCACAGACATTTTAGAATAGTTACATTTGGAATGAATCTTTCCCTTGCTCACTTTATCAGGTAAAACCAGTAAAGACATCATTTTTTCTTAATTTTGTAAACAAAATGAAGTGTATCCTACCTCAAATTTTTCTATTCTCTATTTAATACCCCACACTTAACTTCCTCCTCCTACTTCCATAGCCATTTCCATAGGAAGGGTGGGATCAGTGAGCACAGAGCTTCTCTCCCCCATGCTTTTGGTCAGGATAAAAAGGGCTTGAGCAGCACATCCCTGAGCCCTGGGCTTAATTCCGTTTGGGGATCTCACTGTTCTTGGCTTCTTAGTTAGTGAAGGCAGCAAGAGCCAGGGAGTCTCACTGTGGGCCATCCTGCCTTCTACTGGGCCTGCTGTTTAGTCACTGGACCTGGCTGTGGGGAGAGGTTTCCACTGACATGCTCCCTAGAAAGCAACCTACAGTGACCTTATAGACCCCAGACCTGAGACTCTTTTGCCTTGAATTGAGCCATCTCTAGCTTATTTGTTTTTCCTTCCCCCTTTTCCAGATCTTTCTCAAAGCCTGGCTACTTGGTAAGGGTCTTTGTACCAGTTCTGATTCAGGCACGAGCTGCAGGAATCTTCAACCCACTTCTGATGCTAATTGAAGTGTTTAAAGGGGTTTTGGATTTGTGGGAACAGAGAACAGATGCCTCCATTGCAGATTCTGGTTTTAATTAGCCAAGGATATGGAAAGTGATCAGAATGTGGAGGCCATGCAGGCAGAGCAGAGGTTGAATGCCTGGGGGTGGCACTTCTCCTACACATTGCTCCCTGTTGGGGCTCTCCCCAGTTACGGCAGTGTCTGCATGGGGCTGGCTGCTGCTGGAACTGAATAAAAGTCATATTTTGTGACCATACAGTTGCTCTATATTAAGGACTTACATCTCCATTGTGGAAGATTTTACTTTTAAGAGGCTAGGCCTTTCCATTTAAGGAAATTCTTGCAAGGAGTTGGCTCTTGAATCAGATGCAGGGTCAGCAAGGCCACATCTTCATCTGGGGGCAGAAAGCAGAGTCAGGTCCCAGGTGGTTCAGAAAAATATCCCTTCTCTTAGAATAGCTTTTCCCCAGACTTTTATTTCTTTTAATTTTTTTTAATGTTTATTTTTTTTGAGAGAGAGAGACAGAATGTGAATGTGGGAGGAACAGAGAGAGGGAGACACAGAATCTGAAGCAGGCTCCAGTCTCTGAGCTGTCTTCACAGAGCCCAACGCGGGGCTCGAACCCACGAACTGTGAGATCATGACCTGAGCCGAAGTCGGGTGCTTAACTGACTGAGCCACCCAGGTGCCCTTCCAGACTTTTATTTCTGATCCTTTAATCTGGTTGGGTAAAAGAACATTATCTCAGATATATTTCCTGGAAACAACCAAATGCACTGGAAAAATGTTAGGACATACATTGTGTGGGACACCTTATTTATTTTGCAAATAGGCAATACTTACTCCTGAGGGCCTAAAGAGCCCCTGAAATCACTTTGAAGCCATCTGTGGGACTGAGGCCTCATGTGTTTTTAACATGAGTGTTCATAGTTACCCTCTATAGAGCTTTGATTATTAGATCTCTTATCTGACAGCCTCGGTTATCTTTATCTCTCTCAAATGTGTAATATGTGGCTTCACAGAAAAGAATATATTGCTGAACTTTTTATTCTGGCCTTGTAAAACTGCAAATTAATCCTGATTTAAAAAAAAAATTAAGAAAGATCTGCATCTTGGTTCAGGTGTTTGGTTTTTACCACAAAAGCAGACTCATCAGAATCCCCAGGAGAAACTTGTCTGTGTCGTGTTTCCTCCTTGGCTCTGTTTTCCCCATCACACAGCATGCATGGAACCAGGGAGCCAGTCAGCAAGACCTAGGCTTGCACTGCAGGAAGGAGTATTTACATGACACAGTTGAAATTTGGCGACTTCAAGGACCACACATACTGAGGAAATCAAGTCTTCCTTTCCAAGGACCACTTACCTGGTTTCACTTTTTAGCATAGGTAAGGTATGTTTCCATGTAAAATGCTTGCGCACTTTTTCCACAGAATTAATGTATCTCAGTACCCAGAAAATTTTAAGCTCTTTAGCAATTTATAGTCTTTTTTAAAAAAGAAAATAATTAAGGCACGCTTTATTGTCTGATAGCTTGTGAAGAAAATTAGGTAGTGACACTAATCCCATATTTTAACATTGGTATTAGAATGAAGAACTATGGATACAGTAGAGAAATACAAATGGAATGTGTCAACAGACAGACAATAGGAAAGGGTATTTGACATTCCAACATCTTGTAAAGCACAAGAGATAGGGTTTCTCAATTCTTTCATGTAGAGTACCGTAATTAGATGCCATAGTCATAATGCAACCCATAGATACCAACAAAATGCAATGAAAGTGTAGCTTTTTAAGACTATTAGCTGCAAACAATAGAAATGGCAAGTAAATAAGTTCCAACGTTTGTATCTAAGAAGTTACTTTCTAGGTCAACATAATCTGTCCACTTTTAACAAACATGATGTATAAAACCCTGGATTAACTAAAAAGCCCTTATGAGGTCTCTTTGCAGGAAGCCAGTCAGCCTGGGGACACCCCAACTTCTGTGCCCTTCCTTTCCATAAATTGTTGGTAGCCATCTTGGGGTCTGACAGTCTCACACCTGCAAATCAGCTCTTCTTTTTTTTTCCATTCTTTATCTGAAATTGGCTTTTTGTGTGTGTGTGTGTGTGTGTGTGTGTGTGTGTGAGATACCATGCATTCTGTTTATCCCACACTGTGTGTAGTGGGTCAGTGAAATTACAGAGTGTAGTATCTGAAGAAACTTAAGAAATTACTGTTTCTACATTTTTAAATAAAGCATTCTTTTAATTTTTCTTTGAGCCATTACTGAGATAACCTGGCACTCAGAAGCTTTTGCTTGTGGCAGGAAGCAATTGGAATTGAAATGCTCTTTTCTGTGGGCATCAGATACCTTAATCATTTACTTTTGGTTTTGTTTGACCCCCCTGGAGTACTAGTTAAGCCTTTTGGTTAAGTTTCCTCATATATTTTTCAGGAATAAGAAGAAAATACAAAATTTCCAACCCTTATATTCAACACCTTTTAATTGTACCTTCAAATCTGTTATTATATATCTTTATCATGTGTTTGGAGTAAAGACTGGTGTCCTTACTAGATACTGAGAAGTAATTTTTGCCAAGGCTATAGGGACCACAGAGATTACCTTCAGGTGATATTTGAGAGAACATGGGGGGGAAAGAAAGGGTTCCTGCTACAGAACCTCTCAGTTTTTTCCCATCCCTTCCGCCTCCACAGGAACCCCACATATCTTTTTCAAGCACAGTGCTTGGCACAGAGATGCACTTAAGTAAAACTAGATAGCTTGATAGATGGATGTTCATTTTCTTGATTAACAATGGAAAGATTTTAACACTGGTGTGACGGCCAGGCAAATTCTGTGCTTCTGCTGTCATGAGGAGTGGTAGAAAGCTGTTAGCTGGTTCTTCTTCCATTGTTCCTATGGCTATTTCTCCTGAAATTTCAAAGGAAACCTAAGAAGCTTGTATTTTTGAGATCTAGTGCATCCTCTCACTGTGTGTCTCTCTCTTCCCTTCCCTCCTTCCCCTCCCTCTCTCTTCCTTCTCTCTCTTCTCTCTCTTCTCTCTCCTCCTTTCTCTCCCCCTCTCTCACTCATGCTCATATAACTACTCTGTTTTTATAGAACCACAATTGCTTATGCCACCCTAATTTTATCTTCTGTTCAAGGGGACTACCTTCCTTTGTTGGGAGCAGTGTGTCATTGCAGACTAAGGTGAATAAAAGTAATATAATAATAGCTAATATTTGTATAGTGACTTTTATAGTTTACTGTGTACGTTTATATATAACTATTTATCTCATTTGGTCCTTATAATCACCACCTCCCTGGTATTATGATTGTATACATTTTACAGATGATGAAGTGGCACTTCAGAGAAGTTCACAAATCATTAAAAGATATAGAGCTTTCAAGTCATCAGAGTCACAGCATGTGTGACATTTTATTTAGACTGTGCGGTTTTGGTAGTCACTTTTCCAACTTGAGACTATAGCTTAGGTTAGTTTACATAGTGTCATTATTTACCTGGATTTCCTTCTTAGTGGCATGGAAAAACTGTATAACCATTTAATTAGTCTAATTTATTACTTTGAATTTTCTGGTAACATTTTTTTTGCATCTATTTTAGCTATTTTGAACCCATACACCAGCTGTAATTGAGATTCAAAAATCCTTATTGGCAAGAATGCCATATAGTGATACTTGCTTCTCTCTGTTGAAAATGTCCCATCTGAGGTAATTTTTTAAAGTTGTTATTACCTTATAATTGAGCCAGTGATTTTCCTGCTCCTTTCCCCTGTTATAGTTCCTCTTAAATTGTTTTTTCTTTCAAGATTACTTTGAGTATTTTAGTTTCTTTGCATTTTCATATAAGTTTTAGAATCAACTTGTTAATTTCTACACACACACACACACACACACACACACACACACACACAGCCTGCTGTGAATGATTGAGATTTTGTTGAACCTGTAGTTCTCTCCAGATTTTACTGTTGCTACGCTGAAGGCTGAAGAGCTCCTGAAATGTAAAAGCCCAAGGCAGAGCTTCTGGGGGCAGGCATCCAGGGACTTGCATGTTCACTAGCAACTAATGAGTTTGGATGTGACTTAGGAGGAGTGCATGTCAAGTTCCATCTTAGCAGTGGGAGGCTTCCACACCCCTCCAGCTCCACCAGTCTAATGGATGTGAACTTTGCTCTCTGCTGTTTTTGAAGTAAGTTGTTTATTATTCAGAATAGAAAGCAGGTGGTGCCTACCTGTTGAGAGTTCCCTACATGGACAGAGTGAGCATCTAAAGATGGTTCTCCTGTCTCAGTCCTCTTCACTTCCCTACCAAACAAGATCTCTGAGGTGAGCTAATGACTCAGATGGAAAAGAATTAGTTTTTCCTCAGTATCTTCTGCAGCCTGTTAGTTATACTTCTACAGGCATTTTAAATGAATAAGACCTTAAATCTGCTGGGAAACTGGTTACCACCATTTCCCACTGTATTATGTTTGTACTTAAAAATGCACAAGAAGTGAAAGTACACGTGAACAAACAGACGTGTAGAAAATTAAATACTTGTGACATTTTTATGGGTCCGCATGTGCATTTCTGCTGTTGGAGCAATTATTTCTTCATGAAGCCCCAGGGATTTGGGTTTTTCCGGGTAGAAGATTTTTACCTAGCTCTTGTAATTTTACAAAGAAAGCTTTCATTACTACAAGGCAAATTTATGTGAGTGACTTCTACTACAGAAATTTGGTAAAAGAAGAATAGTGGGTATTAATTTACTCAGATCCCTCTAGGAATTTTTATAAAATGGTACCTTGAAAAAATACAATAATAATATCTCATGGGTTATTAAATCATAGAAATTAGGGAGAAATAATAAAGTTGAGAAGGTTACTGGAGATAAATGAAATGTGCTTTTTGGCCGGTTTGCTGGATAAGTTACTTCATTTCTTCAACTCTCCAGTGTTGCTGGCTCTATATACACTATTGCGTTTGGATTTACACCCTTTATTAACATCATTATATAGATGGAGAACCCAGTCAGGGATTTTCCCAAGATGACATCTCTGCCCATGACTCACCTTGTCAGACGGTGAGTGACCCTTCTTCCAGGCATAAACACAGCTAAGCCTTTGCCAGGTCTGATCAGAGAAGATATTGCCAAAGCATAGGAATCTTCCTTCCTTCTGCCACACAGGACACCTTCCCCCTGAGTCCTTGTTTTAGGGGTCTTATGTGAACTAACTGCTCTCTGCTCTCAAAAACCCAATGGGGAGAAAGATATTTGAGAATGCAGTGTACATTCCAGCCTCAGTACTTAAGTTAGATTCCTGTGTCAGTTTAGGTCACACCCGTTTTAGTCTCCATAACTTTACCCTTCACAGAAATGCCTTCATTGATTTTCATTTCGCTATTGTGTTCTTTTATCTCACTATATACAAGCACAATATTATGTAAGTAATATTGTTGTGATTTTTTTATAAGGCTGTTAGAAGGTTGGCTGCTGTGCCTTTAAATATTCCAGGTGATAAACTCTTTTTTATACTTTAGTATCAAGGAAAATTTGTCTATTAAAGGATGAGGAAAGATTTACCACTGTTTTCCACTAACTCTAGCGAGAATTTAACAATTCCCGTCAGTTCTGAGGCCACGGTGGCATTAACAGTTTCTGTGACTCTGTCCACAATAGAAACCATATTACCATTGTAACAGAGATTTAAAATATTGCTTATGTTCATCACAACTTTGAAATTAGAATATCAAGTTATTAGGCCTGCCACTAGATAATAGTATTTAATACATAATTAAAGAAGCAAAGATATTATACCACAAATTTACTTCTCAATATTATTTCAGTATAATTTGTTTCTTTTGTAATCTTTTCTTGTTTTATTTTATACATTTAAAAACATTATTCTGAGTAGGTGCCCACAGGCTGACAAGGTGGTAAAGGCCAGAGGTTTGTGACACCAAACACTCCATTCTCAAATAGCCTTCCTGGCATGTGTGCAAGAGTGCCTCCTGGCTCCTTCGGACTTGGTTCAGATGTTCCCTGTAGTGAAACCTGTGAAGGTCCCTTCCTGCCCTCATCTGGGCATTCTCAATACTTTGCATTTTGGTGAGCTTTGTCTGTCTTCCCTACTAGCCTGTGAGCTATTTGAGAGAAGGGACTCTCTCTTTCTTGTACTTTAATCTTTATCACCTAGCAAGGTGCCTTACTTATAACAAGCACTCAGTAACTGCTTATTTAAATGCCACTTTCTTTTTTTTTTTCTACTCCATGTCCATCCTTGCATTGCTTTTCCTCTTTGCATTGCTTGCCAGCTGGTTCTTGACTCTTTGGCTCAGGATTTACTACTATAGTGTACTCATCAGGTAGGCAGTGATGATTTCTTTCATTCTGTTTTATCAACACTAGCGTTAAATTTTTTGAGTTAGCCTATTCGATGTTGGAATGCCTTTGATGAACCAGGCCAGGCATTAGAAACATCTTTTTCTCCTTATTTGGGTTGTGATCATTGATAGTTAGCCATCTTTTCTTTCAAGTGTGGCCATTTATTTAAACATCAGTAGAGTCACAGAAAAGTTAGAGAGCTATGTGATAAGGGCCTGTTTCCTTTCTAAGCCCACTCCTAAGGGCAACACAGTATCGGGGGAGAAAACACTTCAACATCCTATTATTTGTGCTGCCCCTTAGAGGTGACTTAGTATGATGGAGAGGACAGGTATAGCAATGAATAGAAAAAGATTTGTTGAGGGGTTTTGTTTTTGTTTTGATGTTGTTTTTTGTTGTTGTTGTTGTTGTTATTGTTGTTTTTTAAATAGAACCCCAAACCTGAGAACAAAATCTATTCATTTTACTGAAGCATGTAAGCATGTCTTAGGAATCAGTAGTGGTTAATAAGAACAAAATAAAGGTGCCTTTTTTGTTATGTCACATTTGGCATAAATATAGGGAGATATAAAAAAGTCAGATGAAATTTTATAACTAAATTTGTGTATCATTCTACTTTACAAATCATTTCCTGAGGCCCTTCTTTCATCTTATTTAACTGAAAGATAAATGATGAGGGTAGTCTTTTCTTACTAAATAATTTGGCTTCAGCTTTTTTTGAGCATCTCAGTTAAGTAGACCTGACTATGGATTGGTTGTCATTTAAAGAACTTAGAAACTTACAAAAACTCTTATATTTTATTACATTTAGTGTTTTCAATAATTAAAGAAATATGTAATGGAAAGTACAGGGAAGTACATAAAGAGGCAAATAAACAAAATCCCACTACCTAGAGTTATATCTGCTAGCAGTTTAGTATATTTTTTCTTACTGTTCTTTTTTCTTAGTTGTGTGTGTGTGACAAACCATCACAAAATGTAGTGACTTAAAACAATGATAGTTCTTCAGCTGGAAATTCTGTAGGTCACAAATTTTGGCTGACCTCAGGGGGGTGGTTCTTCTGTTCCAGGCTGATTGCCTCATTCATCTGTGGTCAGCTACAGAACAGCTTGCCTTTTCCTAGCTGGGTTCATGTCTAGCACCTGAGCTCTGGTCCATGTGATCTCTCATCTTCCAGTAGGATAACTTGAGTTTGTTCACATGACAATCTAGAGCCCCTAGAAAGAAACCTCAGAAGTGTGCAAGGCTTTTTGAGCAAAGGCTTTAAATTGGCATTCCATTACTTCAGCTGTATTCTTTTGGCTGAGGCAGGCTAAGCCACAAGGTGAGCCCAGATTTGAAGGGTGGGGAAATAATGTCCAGTCCCTGAAAGGAAGAGCTGCAAGGTCACATTGCAAAGGATGTGAAAACAGGAAGGAATGAAGATGTATGGACATTTTTGCATCTTACCACAGTGTGTCTGTGTCATGTGTATGTGGAGAAAAATGGACAGCATGTCATTATACATTATACATTTTTCATCTCCATATAGGCTTCAAATCCAAGTTACAGATTCAACTCTGTGTATACTGGGGAGTATACTGAATATACTGGGGTGGTTAAATGGTTTCTTAGCTGAGAAGTATCTCAACGGGTGTGTAGAATAGAGGAGGTGCTCAATAAATCAGAAAAGAAAGCAAAAGAAAATGTAACTTCTTTAGGCAACTGTTTGAATTCCATTGGGTCCACCTATGGTAGGTTTTATTTATACTCTGATTTCTGTCTGTGTATCTTCTTCTCCTGGTTGATGATACCAAGGCACTCGCTATAGGAGAGCGCCTGCCTCTGAGCCCTCTCACTATCTCTCACTATAGTGAGATAGTAGCCTCTCACTATCTCTGAGATCTTGGAAGAGTCCCTTGACTGTGTACCTCAGTTACTTCATCTATTTAATGAAAATAACAACTACCTCACAGAGTTGTTGGGAGAATTTAATTAACTAAGGTATATGGACATGTATTGGTAACTCCACCTATATAATTGTGTCCCAGGAACTCTCTGATGCTTTCATGGAATGTCTATGACATTTCTTGCTTAACATTTTTTTCACATCCCCAGCATTTCAAACTGGCTCTAGCTTTCTTTAAAAGAAACTGTGCTTCTTTTTTCCTTAAACAACTGTTTGTTCATTTCTGCTTAGTGCATTTTGAAGGAAATTTAACTTTCTCAGCCTTAGCCTGTGTACTAATCTTTAAAATACGATAGCCATTTCTATAATCTGATAGAGCCTCCCTGTTAACATCAATAGATCCTTAGGCTTTTCTGACAGGAAATATTTTTGAGAACGTATAATCAGTTATGGGGAATTCTTGTCAATAAATTTTCTGTACAAAAATAAATCAGAAATCCTATCACAATAGCATTATGGAAAAAATCTGTTTTCCTTACTACTCCCTACAAAATGGTCATGCTTGAAGCTCATGGAAATTTTTACTTGGGTGAAGGCTATGTATTTAATTTGTGTGCTGGCCATCTTTCCAACCAGCCAGTTTGCATAAATTTCAGGTCCTAAGTAGGAAGAAGGTGGTTGTGTGTAGAGTCAACCTTTTCTCTGTCAAGTCTGTATCACTTTTATTTTCCCATGACTGGCCACTTCCACTTTCCAGACCCTGTGAATTTCACCATAAACTTTCTTTATTCCTTCCCCCTACTCATATACATGCCTATGCACTCCAAGAAAGAGGAACATCTTCCTGAAACTCCCCTTTGTTTCTCTTTTCCCTTTTCTGGACCATGAATTATTAGAATGAGTCCACTCCTATTATGAAAATGTGTCTGTAACCATCCTTACAGTTCGTTCATTTGTCTTTAAAAACTCATTCATTCACTTGTTCATTCATTCATCATTCATCCAGCAGTAACAGTGTTGTACATACTGTGGTGGGTGCTGTGGAACAAAAGACATGTAGGCCTGGCGCTGATGCATGGATTTTGCCCTGCTGTAGGAGGAACAGTCCAAGAAGGTGTCATTTGGGCAGGACTTGAAGACAGTTGGGAGTGGGGGGTGGAGGCCGCCTTACACGCCTTCCCTGCTAAGGACCATATAGCTTTGTGCCCATGTTTGACAAGAGTTAGAATCAGAAGTGGATGAGGTAAAGAGCAGAACAGTGATGGGACTGGATTCAGCCACTTGTGTGAAATAAGGGTGCTGCACAGTCATACATGCCAAGTACTGAGGGACAGCAGAGAAGAGTGGCTGATTAACCTGGGCTAGGGTCTTATGTATGTTCTCCACTTAACAAAAATAAAACCAGTTAACAGTAGCTAAGAACCAATTGCCTGTGAATCTAGGTAGTTTATGTACTTTATCCTGTTTTTGTAGCAAACCTTTAATGTAAATATTATCCCTCCTACAGATGAACAAACTGAGGCTGATAAAGGTTCAAGATCCCAAGATCACACAGCTAGTAAGTAGCAGAGCTTAGAATTCAAATCCAAATCATTGTTTCCTTAGAGGGTTAATTCCAATTTTAATAAGATATGCACACAGGAACTAATATCATAGTAAAATATAGTACTTGCAATCCTGACCATGAGTGTTTTTAAGTCAGTTTGACAGAGAGATCACAACATCTACAAAAATTGTTGCCAGCATGAAGTCACTAAGGGCCACTGTGGATGGCCACACAGGCTGTCATGTCGCCCCCTACACTTAGCTGAAGCCTATATAGTCCTTAGGAGCATTTGTGGGCCCAGTTTTGGAGTTATGTAACTGCAAACTGCTTTCACTCGTGTTCGTTACTATCTACATCTAAGTCGTTCTTCTTACTTTGAGAAGTTAGATATATTTAAAGGGGTTGGGTGGAGAATGAAACAGGAAACTAGGTAATTATTTTGGTGTCTGTCACATACTTTGGCCTAGCTATTAATGATGTCTGCTTCAAGCGTAGTGCACTTAAATCACTCTAGCCTTCTTACTGTTGTCTTTTGTCAAGATGTTTACACATCTACCTAACTACATCAAAAGGCAAACAAAATTTCCCCAACCAACCCAACAGTCACTGGGGAATGGTATCAAGGAGAAAAATACCCTTTTATTTTGTTAGGCATGTGAGAAACTAGATGGCAGAGCTCACTCTACAAGTAGGAGGCTGTAGGGACACACTTGTTGGGAGGCAGTCACCCCTCCATCCAAATCATGAGCACCTTTGTCCTCAGTGCCTTACTCCAGGCGCTTATCTTCCACCTGGCCTATTGTGATAAGCTCCCCACTCACCTTCTCCACCTATAGCCATACAGACCTAGATCATTTCTCTTCTATTCATTCCACCTCTCAGTAGCTTCCTTAGGCCCACAGGATAATGTCCTGACTCCTTACGATGGCAAAGGAACTTCCCTCCTTCCTTCTTCCCCTCATAGCCCCTGACCTATGCCCTTGACCATTTCTGCAGTCTTCTGCCTTCCCTCCTCCCCTGCCACACAAGAGCAGAATGTGGGGAGAGTGAGAGCCTCTTACTTAACAGGCGCCAAATGCCAGCAATTAAGTGTGGAGGGAGTGTGAGAGCAGCGGTAATCGGCATATCACTACCATCATAGTAAAGATCGGATCAGGAACAACTCGTCAGTGGTGCTAAACCTGAGCGGATGTGTACAGGAACAGGATGTTTGTATGGCATTCAAGTTTCTCCCACAGATTGC
Organism: Panthera uncia; assembly: GCF_023721935.1. NCBI lineage: Eukaryota > Metazoa > Chordata > Mammalia > Carnivora > Felidae > Panthera > Panthera uncia. Next base: position 31,924,389 of record NC_064807.1, read on the forward strand.
TGATTAGTTGCAAAGGAAAAATAGTGATTGTAACATGGAGGAATTGGACTACAGTTTGTTTAGGATCAAAATTAACATCACCATTGAGAGGCAGACAGGCATCATGTTCTGCCAGATGTGATATCTTGAGAAGAATACAACATTATGTGTGTGGTGTTCTGGCCAGGAATGTATAACTTTAATCCAATCATGAGGAAACATCAGGTAAATGCTCTATTGAAAAAGGGAGAAGGGGAACTGTGTCCTTCAGAAGTATCACTCACGATCATAAAAGACCAAGAATGGCTGTGAAAATGTTCCAGATTAACATAGCAGAACATAGCAGTCAAATGTTCCAGATTAACAGAGGCTAAAGAGAAGCAGCAGTACCTGACTCCCCAGGACCCTGTGCTGGAGAGCAGGGGCAGGGCGGGGGTAGGGGTGGTGTTGAAGATCATTATTGGCTCAGTTGACAAAATCAGAACATAAGTTGCATCCATGTTACATTTACTAAAGTTACTAACTCTGTTGTGGTTATGTGAAGGCAAATCGCTGTGCTTAAAAAATACACAACTGACATATTTAGGAGTAAAAGGCCTGTGATGGTGTGTGTGTGTGTGTGCGTGTGTGTGTATTGATATATATGTGTGTCAGTTGTGTATTTTCTAAACATAGGAATTACATATGTAAACATTGTGTGTGTAAATACACACATATATAAAATAGAGTCAGAATATGCAAAAAAACAGAAATGGTAAAATGTTAAAAATTATCAATAGGTAACAATAGGTGAATCTGGGTAAAAGGGTCAAGAGTATATGGGTGTTTTTGTACTACTCATATGCTTGTAACTTTTAAGTTTGAAATTATTCCCCAATAAAAAGTTTAAAAATTAAAAATATATATCATAACCATGTGAATTATTTTTTTCTAAATAAATATCTTTTCTTTTCTGTTCCTACCTTTTCCCTTTCTCCTGTTTCTTTTCTCTCATCTTTGTGTACCTCTTCTGTTAGAAGTCCAAGGCTGGCGAGAAGGGCATCTCTGTGGGGCAGACGGTCATCACGAAGCATCGGAACACCCGGTATTACAGCTGCAGAGTGATCGCTGTGACATCGCAGACCTTCTATGAGGTTGTGTTTGATGATGGCTCCTTCAGCAGAGACACATTCCCTGAGGATATAGTGGTGAGTAAATTCCTGGGGGATCTGCTCCCCAGTTTACTTTTTGTATAACTAAACTAGCTGAACCTTTTAGCAATCTTTCTTTCGGCTTTTGGAGTAACTCATTTCACTTAATATTCAACTCAGGTGTGCTTTTTGGCACTGACAAGAATTGTTTTCCAGGAGGTTCCTAGTGTTTTTCATTCTAAGTAGTAGCCATGTGTACTTTGACTCATCTTCCCAAATTCCTTTAAGTAAGTGAGAAGTGTATGTGGCTAGGAAACATCAAATGCAAATTCACCTATTCTTTTCTGTTACAGAACATTAGCATATTTGAATTCCTTTACTACCTCTTTTTCTTTATGCTTAACTGGAAATATGGCTTTTATTAATCTGACCTGACAGTGACATCTGTGATCCAACAGAAACATCTGTGGATGTTTCATATTGGAATAACACAAGTCACTTAGGAAAAAGACTGAATTTTACTGAGCTTCTTAACTGGTCTGATACAGGATGAGTAGGTGTGTGCATATGCGTGTCTGTCTGTCTTCTCCTTCCTCTGTCTCCTCAGTAAACACCTCGGGATTTAGAGGAACTCGTGAATGTGTCTCATGGGCTTTCTTTTTAATAGCATGTTTCATGAGAAGAATACTTTCCACAAAAGGTTTTTTGAAACTGAGCTCAAATCACATACTTGAGACCAGGGTTAGTCCAGTGGTCATCTTGTTATCCTTTCTATATTTAAGAGAAATGTTATTTTGGGGGAGCCGGGCCTCAATAATGTAGTTGTAACTTCTGCTTGATGCTTTGCTCTTGTTTTTACTTGGAAGGGCATTTTTTTAATGATTCTTTAATGATTATGCATTATATGTGCAATTGATAATTGAACGTTACCATAGGAGATTGCTCATTAATATTTTCAGAATCTTGGTCTCCTGGGGCAAAAGTAACATTGATTCAATTAGCTTTGTTGTGTTTACTTCTCTGTACCATTAAGAGGGGCAAATATGGGGGCGCCTGGGTGGCTCAGTCGGTTGAGCGGCCGGCTTCGGCTCGGGTCACGATCTCGCGGTCTGTGAGTTCGAGCCCTGCGTGGGGCTCTGTGCTGACAGCTCGGAGCCTGGAGCCTGTTTCCGATTCTGTGTCTCCCTCTTTCTGACCCTCCCCCGTTCATGCTCTGTCTCTCTCTGTCTAAAAAATAAATAAACGTTAAAAAAAAAAATTAAAAAAAAAAGAGGGGCAAATATGTAAACAAAGTGACCTTATTTGAAAGATTTTAAAGCAAATGAATTTAGACAAAAAAAATCCCAGGACTTGATTATACACCAAAAGGGTGAATTGTGTTTCTTTGCAGAATTCTACCTAGAGCTTCACTTTACTGCATTGCTGTTGCCATTCATAACCAGTAGCCCTTAGGTAACACATTCTCCTTGTTAGAATTAGTTATGTCTTGAAGCACTCAATCCACAGTTACTGAGTGCCTGCTGTGTGCCAACGCTGGGTGCTGGGAAAGATAATGAGAATGTGTGATTCCTGCTCAGTCTAGAGGAAGGCAGGCTGGTAAATGGGTGCTGTCTATACCATGTGAGAAATGTAATAAATGAACCAAAAGCAACTTACTACCTGTTGAGTCTGGAAGAATGAGTAAGAGACTTGACAGGGTTAGTAAGGAGCTGACACCAACATGTACCACAGTCCAGGATCACTTTAAGAATGTGTTGTGCTTGAACTGATTTCATCCTCACAACTCTACATACTGGGCACTACTATTGTTTACATTTTTCTGCTGAGGGAACTGAGGCACAAAGAGGTAAATAACTTCCCCATGGTCACACATAGCTAATAACAAGGTCACACATAGCTAATAATACCAGAAAAGGTATTCAATCCCAGAGTCTGGCTCCAGAGCCGCTGTTCCTAACCCCTGGGAAGAAAGGAGAGGAAGGGATGTGCAAGGGCAAGAAAGGCACAGAAGATGCAGGAGACGGAGGCCTTGGCCTGTCCAGGTTACATTCTCACTTCAGAATTAGCTTTCTTTTGTGCAGACTGTGACCATTGAGCTGGTAGAGTCCAGGAGACTTTGCAGGGTGGGATGGAAGATTTCTGAGTACCAATCCCCAGCCTGAGCAAGTAGTTAGGTCTTTATCCATGATAGTGTTTAATGAATCCTAAATTCCCTTTCACTTCCAAAGTCTCCATATACCCAACGTGTTCTAAGCTTTCCTAAAATGTCTTTAGCTTGTAAAATGTCTGTGATCCTGGAAGTTTTTTGAAATTCTAAAAGTCTCTCCTTTTACACCTTCTGTTTCCTCTCTCTGTGAACAAAGATGATCTTAAGTATATGTGGGTGCCGTGAGAAGAACAGGATTGTTCAGGACCACCTTGGCATTTAAGTCAATGAGAATGAAGAAACAACATTCTTTACAGCTTGATTAGCTGTCACTTAGCATATTTGATAAGGATTGAGGTTGAGCAGCAGTGTGTGTGTGTGTGTGTGTGTGTGGTCACAACTATAGCCTTGGAGGGAGGGGCTAGCATCTGCCTCTGCCTCAGTTGGTGTGAAAAGATACTTTCTGCAGGAAGAAATCAGTTATAATCATCTGCTATTATATAATCTTTTGAGTTTTTACAAGATATGAAAAAGTATAGGGGCACCTGGGTGGCCCAGTGGGTTGAACGTCTGACTCCTGATTTTGGCTCAGGTCATGATCTCATGGTTTTTGGGTTCAAGTCCCGCATCAGGCTCTGTGTTGACAGTGCTGAGCCCACTTGGAATTCTCTCTCTCTACTCCTCCTGTGCTCTCTCTCTCTCTCTCTCTCTCTCTCAAAAATAAACTTAAAAAATGTATATTGCCCTTGTAAAAAAAATTCATAGGATTGTTCAAGACCACCTTGGTCTTCTCTCCTTCACCCTCAATACTCTACCCCACCCCATCCCATCTCTTACATTTTTGATTACTTGTTCCAGACTTCTTGTATAAGTAGGAATACTTCAGTCATGTTTTATTTTCAAATATCACATACTTTCTAATAGTATCACCATTTGTTGGCTGCTGAGACCTATTTATCTTGGTGAGGAAGAGACATTCTAGCTTGACTTTTTTGGTGGCTCTGTAGGGAAGAATTTTTTTCCATTGTAATGCTGTGTTAGTCAGGGCTCTTCAGAGAAACAGCACCAGTAGGGTTTTTGTGTTTGTATTTAATATAATAAATATATTAAAAGTGTGTAATATACATATTAAAAGTGTATACATGTGTATATATATATCTTACAAGTGTATATATATTACAAGTGCATATATATTAAAATTGTGTATGTGTGTGTATATATGTATATATATGTCATATATATATGACTTTTTAATGTTTATTTATTTATTTTGAGAGAAAGAGTGTGAAAGGGGGAGGGGCAGAGAGAGAGGGAGACAAAGGATCCAAAGCAGGCCCCTCACTGACAGCAGAGAGCCTTATGCAGGGTTTGAATCCACGAATTGTAAGATCATGACCTGAGCTGAAGTCGGATGCTTAACCAACTGAGCCACCCAGGTGCCCCTATGTGACATTTTTATAAAGAATGGGCTTCCATGATTATGGAGGCTGAGAGGTCCCAAGATCTGCAGTTGGTATGCTGGAGACCCAGGAGGGGCAATGGTTTCATTCCGGGTCCAAATCTAAAGGCCTACGAACCAGGAGAGACGGTGGTGTAGTTTTAGTTTGGAAACTTGCAGGGTTGAGAAGAGCTGATTTTCATTCCAAGTCTGAAGGCAGGAAAAGCCAAGTTCCAGCTCCAAGCCACTCAGGCAGAGGAACTCCCCCTTATTTGGGGGGAGGGTCAGCCTCTTCTGTTCAGCCCTTGATTGATTGGATGAGGCCCACCCGAACTAGGGAGGGTAGTCTGCTTTACTCAGTCTATCAGTTCAGAGATTAAAACAATCCAAAAACACTTTCACAAACTCACCCTGAATAATGTTTGACCAAATATGTGGGTACTTGGTGGCCAAGTCAAGTTGATACATAAAATTAACCAGAACCTATATTTTCCTGTGTCATTTCAGAAGACTCTTTCTTCATCTTGTCATATGAGAAGCTCTGATTCTACCTCAAGGTGTAGTTTTCTTTTCCATAAAGCAGCCACATTGTTTTGGGTGGCTTGTAGCAGTCTATAGATCCACTCCAGGAGCCACATACTTTGTCCTGGTCATCATCTAGGCTTCCAAAAGCCAAGTCATGGATTTTGTAAGGCAAATTTTTAAAATTTAAAGGATTATCAAGGATTGGTTGGGGTCTGAGTTTCTCACTAAAGTTAACGAAAGCTACATGATTAAATGCCTTTGTATGTAGTATGTCAACTAGACCAGTTTGAGATGGGGAACTTGATGTTATGTTTTAAGACATAATGTGTGTGCATAATTAAGTATATTATAAATATATTCACATATAAATTGTATTTATTCCTGTATGTGATGCTGTGTAAACATGCTCACATCGCTGTTTTTTAGGCCATTAGTTGCTGCAGCTGCAGTTATCCCACTACCACGTATGATCTCCACCTACACCAGAGGTGTCTTCTGGGATAGTCCTAGGACGCCTGACACCCCAATGGGAAGTCTCATCAGGAGATAAGAAGAAGAGAGTCAGCTGTGTTTGTCTCCGTGTCTTATAGATGGTGGTAGAACTATTATTTGGTGGAAATTAGAGAAATTTTGTTTTCATTAGCTGATACACCTGTGGCATCTGACACTAAGGTGGAAAATGATTTTTATTCTCTTTGTACCTCTAATCCACACAATGTGCTTATCAGGGGTGAGTGCCTCTGGGAAGGCTCTTTTCATCAAGTGCAATATGACATCAGTGTCACTGGCTAGTGAAGAAGTAGCTTCTCTGAGCTGTGGGTGCTTGCTACCTAGAATGGGCACAGCGCAATTCCAATTTTTTAACTGTGAAAATAGCATTGAGAATATCACATTTAATTATTCTAAGCTGTTTATTTATGTACAAAGTAGATGCAACCCCTTTTGCAGCCTAAGGCTTTAGCAAAAGTTGCATTCCTTAGTTGTAGAATCATTGATTATGAATCATTTTATAAACACAACAGAAGAGAAACTTCTAATGCAGTCTGGTCTATCCATGTTTAAAAATAAACTTACCAGGCATGAAAATGACTATGTTAGGATTATGTAACTAGAAGGTATTTGGAGGAGTAGGGAGAAATATTCTTTGTACTACCAGGAAATTTCTTTCCATACCTAGGTACTTTATTTCCATGATAGCTGGAAAAATGTCCAAAATTTTTTCTCTCAACAATACACCTGCAGAATGTGTGTATCAGCCCAGTTAAACTCAGCATGCAATCTGTAGCCGTCAAGGAAAGTAATAAAAGATGTATTGCTACATGCCTCCGTCTGTCAGTCTGTGAAATTGCAACACACTTCCTGATGAATTTTTTTGTCTCCTCCTATTTTGATGGGAATGAAAGTTGCCCACCTGAGAGAATGCAACAAGCACAGTGATTCCAGGGCCTCCTTTTAGCTGCTGCTGCAACCTGGGCTCTTCTCGAATGTCTGTGCTGACACCAGAGTGATGGCTGCTTCCTTTCCTCTGAACTTAGAGCTCATTTCCGGAGAGGAGGACAGTGCAGTGAGGCCTGGATGGCTCTAGGACGTGCACTTAACATTCACCACTGGGTGTGAGAAGAGAAACAGGACCATTTAGAAATTTGACAGCAAGAGTCCATCACTGAAATTTCCATGAGGACTTGCTAGATTTTTCAGCCTCTGTTGAAATGTGAAAGAAGCACAGGAACTATAGTCTTCGGGATTCTAGGGACGGATCGTCATGGATTCTAAGGATGGATTGTCATGGCCTTCAGTGTTTCTGGGAGGTGTCATGCAGACTGAAGTTCTTAGGGCTAATTTTTTTCTCAGGACTAGGCAAATTGCTTCAACTTTCACACCTCAGTTTTTTCCCCACTAAGAAGGGAATAATAATTTCTACCTTTCTAGGATTACTGAAAGAACTAAGTGAGCTAATTGCCTGATACAGAGTTGGCACACAATGTAATATTTTATATTAATGTCAGTCTGTGGAACTTTTTTCCTCCCCATCTCATTTATGCTGCCCTTTTCTGGTCTTGATGAAATTTGTCTAGAAAGTATTTTAGAGGAACAGAATTCTGTCCTACTTGTTAGTTAAATGGGCACCCGTACATATGATATTTCACTGAATCAGTTTATCATTTCTACCTGCTGCATATAAAGCAGTCCTAGCATCTTCAGACTTTATAATAAAGGACCTAATTCTCTACACTTACGCTTGTATTTTTCTGGGTTTTAAAGTGTTATTTTAGTGGCTTTTCATAACAAACCCTGTTCCAAAGTAAGTTCATGTTCATTTCACAGATGTGATACTTGCCAAGTCACAAAAAAGCTTTGAAAAGCTCTATCCCAGCATTCCGAGCTAGGTGGTGACACAGGTCCAGGATGTGGGTCAGCCCCTACCTTTTAGGGCTATTGCCTCCATGATTTGGGGCACCTTTTTGGAAGTCTGCTCTCCGTGACTTAGTATAGCTGTGGTAGAAGACCTTGTGCCTCCTTTGATGGATACGGTGTGGAAGCTGCTGTTCAGCATCCCCTAGGGCCCCACTTGGCAAGTGTGGGTGTAGGGGTGACTCTGAATGTTCCAGAGGCAAAAGAAAATATTTGAGGGGTGTTGATAAACTTCTTAGTTGTTCCCAGAAACATTATATGCTATGGGATCCTGGAAAGCATCTTCAAATTCTTATTGACTCCTAGATTTTGAGGTTCTCTAGATTTTCAAGTCGGGTGGAGACTTCACCCCATCCCATACCATCTAGGTTATGTTTGCTCTAGATCGATGCCCCTAACCTCCCACTTCCCTTGCCAGTCTTGGTTTTCCTAGAATCAATGGACATTTGCCAGAGAAAGCTCTGGGGACTTTTGTTGGTCTAGGATTCTTCAGGTATGGCCCAAGTGGTATTTAACTGCTTAGTAGTGGTGCCCATGGTTCTCTTTCTTGACTGTGGAGCTGAGAGTCTATGAGGTGAAAGCTTTGACCAATTCCCATTAACCTGTATTCCCTTGGGAAGCCTTTTATACTCGTAAAAGAATAACTGTTATTACTTTGATTTTAATCAACATTTGATTTAAAGTTTAAATTCAAATTCAGTTGACAAAGTTTATTTTATTTATAAATTTAATAATTTTTGCATGAAAAATAAGTGCAAACTCATTAGTTCCTTGATCATCATTTATATAATGCATAAATTTAACAGATCAAATCCTAACCATTTTAAATTTAAGTAACCAAATTTCCTTGGACATCTTTAATGTAATGGTAGATACATTTAATATATATTATTAAATTATATATATATTTAATATATTAAATACATATTAATATATATTATTCTTACAAATGTTGTAATTTTTCTAAGCCTCTCGTGTCCATAACGTATAAATCAGGCACTAGTTTAGTAGTTAACATTCTCCGAATTACTTCAGAAATCTTCAAAAAACAACACATAAAGCAGTTCAGTATTTACAAAATACACTACTGCACCTTTATAAACACAATTTACAATGGAGAGACTGTGTTAGAACACAGTTTAATCAATATATAGTAAATAGAATCTACAACTGAGGGGGAATATTACTCTGTTGGCTAGGAGTTTATTTAGAAAAAATGAAGAATTTCAAGGCCATTTAGAGGAATAGAGTCTGGTCGTACCTATGAAGACTAAACCCACAGTTCCTTTCACCTGTTCATAAGCTTGCTAAACTGTGCTCTTCACTGAGGCCCCAATTAGTCTTAGAAGTTTCATGAGCTGCCTCAAGTTAGCGGGGGTGGGTACTTACCAAACCCTGGGATTTTATTCACTTTTGTATAATTCTTGTGTGGCTTCTTGCATGAAAGCCTGGGGCATACTAATGGGATTCAAGCCCTTGCTTGAATTGGACTCCCTTTCTCTTTTATAAATTGTATGTATCTCACTGACTACAATTCTGCAGCCGTCATATTGACAGTTTCCATTTAGCACTGGTGATCCTCTGAAGAAAAAAGTGTGTCATCACCCTGGTATCTCATGTAGGAGATTAACTAGTTGCCCTGAAGGCACAATGTCAGCTACATTTTTCTTCAAATATATACTTCCCTCACTTGACAGTGTTTCTCTTATTTCCCTTTTAGTAATTATCTCAAGGTGATTGGTCTAGGAACTTATTCCCAGGAGACAGGTTGCTGGTGTTTGCTTCCCATCCTTTTTCCAAGGGAGCTTAGTCCAACAGAATCAGAATAACTACCTTGAACTTGAGAGCAATATTATTAATTTCCAGTATTTCACCATCTCTTCTCAGTGTAGAGCTTAAGCCCAAGAGTGGTGGGCACCATGAACCACATCTGCCCTGTGTTTGGGAATATTCAATTATGTCATTCATTCTTTTTGATGTGCTTGTTCAACACTGTGCTAGGCACCATGGGAGATTCAGAGGTATATAAACATAGGTGTAGGAGTGATCCTGAGTATTCTGGAGGCAAAATAAAATACCCAAGTGGGTCAAAATCAGTTGTTCCCAGGAGCACCTGGGTGGCTCAGTCGGTTAAGCGGCCGACTTCGGCTCAGGTCATGATCTCGCGGTCCGTGAGTTCGAGCCCCGCGTCGGGCTCCGTGCTGACAGCTCAGAGCCTGGAGCCTGTTTCAGATTCTGTGTCTCCCTCTCTGACCCTCCCCTGTTCATGCTCTCTCTCTGTCTCAAAAAATGAATAAACGTTAAAAAAAAAAAATTTAAAATTAGTTATTCCCAGAAACATTCATGGGTGGGATTCTGGCAAGCTCCTCAATTTTCAAGTCAGGTGGCCACAAAGACATTACAGTGGCAGAGACCAGGTTGATGACGAGACACCTCTTATCTGAGAGGCCACTTCATCTTTGGGAATTCATGCCCCATCCCATTCTAGCCCATTTGTGTTAATTTTCGTCACTGATGCCCCTTACATCCCCTCACCTCCAACCAGGAGCTGATCTGAAAGATTTTACAAGAAAAATACCCTGTGAAGGTTATTGTAAGTTCAGAGATAGAAGCAATCACAGTGGGCCAGAGTGTTGAAGGAAGTTGCACCAGAAAAGAGAGAGATGAGCTGGGTTACTGACTTGTAAGAGTTCTTTGTGTATTTTAGACACAAGTCCTTTGTTGGATACTTCACATTTTTTTCTCCTAGTTTAAATAGTATTTCATGTGTGAGTAAGATTTATTTTGTTTATCCATTTGCTGGTTGATGGACATTGGATTATTTCTAATTTGGAGTTATTATGAATAATGCTGCTATGATCATTTGCTTTCAAGTCTTTGTGTAGACATGTGTTTTAATTTCTTTGGGATAAATATCTAGGAGTAAGATTATTGAGTTGTATGGTAAGTGTATGTTTAGCTTTATAAGAACCTGCCAAACTGTTTTCCAAAGTGGCTGTACCATTTTGTATTCTCACCAGCAATATATGAAGCTATAGTTTCTCTACATTCTCAGCACCACTGGTGTTGTCAGTCTTTTGGATAATAACTATTCTAGAAGGTATGTAGTAGTATCTCAGTGTGATTTTTTTTTTCTTTTTTGAGAGCAAGGGCAGAGAGAGAGAGAGAGAGAGAGAACCCACAATCGGCAGAGAGAGAGAAAAAGAGAGAAGCGGGGTTCACCCGAAGCAGGGCTCAAGCTCGCCAGAAGTGGGGCTCGTGCTCACCGAAGGGGCACTCAAACTCACCAGAAACGGAGCTCAAACTTACAAAGCACGAGATTGTGACCTGAGCCGAAGTCAGATGCTTAACTGACTTGAGCCACCCAAGGTGCCCTCTCCGTGTGATTTTAACTTTTATTTCTTTGATGACTAATGATTTTCAGCATCTTTTTAAAAAGTGCTTATTAGGCATTCATACATCATCTTTGTTCTTGAAAGGCCTATTCAAATATTTCACTTATTTTTTTATTGCATTGTAAGAAATTAAAAAAAAATATTCGGTATGTGAATATTTTGTTAGATATGATTTACAAATATTTTCTCCTAGTTTGTGTTTTGTCTTTACATTCTTAATAGTGTCTGCAGAGAAAAAGTTATAAATTTTGGTAAAACCCAATTAATCATCAATTTGTTCTTTATGGATCATGGTTTTGGTGTCATGTCTTAAGAAATCTTTTGTCTAACTCAAGATCACAAAGATTTTCTCTCAGGGTCTATTCTAGAAATTTTTTAGTTTTAGGTTTTACATTTAGAACTGTGATCCATTTTGAGTTCATTTTTGTGCATGGTGTGAGGTCAGAGTTCAAGTTCTGCACAGTGGAAACCATGAAACCTAACTTACTGAATTGCCATAAGGATTAAATGCGAGAGAGTCTATAATCATTATGGTGCAACACCCACACATAGTAGGTGCTCAAAAACTGTGGTTCCTTTTAGCTCCTTGACTTAACTTTCTCAAAATTGTACCACAGAAGGGAAAAATCCATATTAGTTGTTTCTTTTAATATTATGAACTTCTAGAAAGCCGTGTGAACAGCTCATTTGCAGATCTTCTTAATATCAGGAATATTTTGGGAATGTGTATTGTATAGGTCTCTAAAAATTTAATTTGAACTTAAGTTTTATATCTTTAAAGAAAAAGAGCAGAAAATACCAGATAAAACAGTGGTTCCTTCTGTGATGAGATCTTAAGTATGATTAAATGCACTTAGACCTGAGCAATAGTTGATATATTTAGATTAGGGTTTTAAGCAAGGGCATATTTTGTTTTTCCAAACAAAGAAAGAAGGAACGGAAGGGGGAAAATTTTTGTTAGCAATGTAATGGAAATTAATGAAGGAGTGCCTACTTAAAGATGAAATTAAACTCCAAAATTTTCCATTTTTTAATCTTTTTTTTATCAATTAAAAATATATATATATATATTTATTTAAATATGAAATTTATTGTCAAGTTGGTTTCCATACAACACTTAGTGCTCATTCCAACAGGTGCCCTTCTCAATACCCATCACCCACCCTACCCTACCCTCTACATGGAAAACCCAATAGACTCCACCAAAAGTCTGCTAGAACTGATACATGAATTCAGCAAAGTCGCAGGGTACAAAATCAATGTACAGAAATCAGTTGCATTCTTATACACTAATAATGAAGCAACAGAAAGACAAATAAAGAAACTGATTCCATTCACAATTGCACCAAGAAGCATAAAATACCTAGGAATAAACCTAACCAAAGATGTAAAAGATCTGTATGCTGAAAACTATAGAAAGCTTATGAAGGAAATTGAAGAAGATATAAAGAAATGGAAAAACATTCCGTGCTCATGGATTGGAAGAACAAATATTGTTAAAATGTCAATACTACCCAAAGCTATCTACACATTCAATGCAGTCCCAATCAAAATTGCACCAGCATTCTTCTTGAAGCTAGAACAAGCAATCCTAATATTTGTATGGAACCACAAAAGATCCCGAATAGCCAAAGTAATTTTGAAGAAGAAGACCAAAGCAGGAGGCATCACAATCCCAGACTTTAGCCTCTACTACAAAGCTGTAATCATCAAGACAGCATGGTATTGGCACGAAAACAGACACATAGACCAATGGAATAGAATAGAGACTCCAGAATTGGACCCACAAAAGTATGGCCAACTAATCTTTGACAAAGCAGGAAAGAATATCCAATAGAAAAAAGACAGTCTCTTTAACAAATGGTGCTGGGAGAACTGGACAGCAACATGCAGAAGGATGAAACTAGACCACTTTCTTACACCATTCACAAAAATAAACTCAAAATGGTTAAAGGACCTGAATGTGAGACAGGAAACCAAATTTTCCATTTTAATGTGAATTTGTTTGTCATAGTACTTAGCCAAGTTTGATGTTTGACATCCAAGAGGCTTTGAGCTTAAAAACAAGGACCACATCTGTTTGAATTACTATTATGTACTTTGTTCTCAGTACATGACCTGGATTATAGTAAGATAATAAATACTCATTGAATTAAATATTAAATGATTTAATATTAATAGCCTTTCACACATTCAAGTATTAAATTTGTTATTCTAAGTAATACTTTTGACAATTAGTATGTTATCTTAAAACTCATAGTCAATGTTAAGAATTGTTTTTAAATTTGAGTCAACATTTATATTGTAATTTTTATGCCATTTCCAGGTAATATTTAGTTCTTAGAGCAGGATCCAAGCCTTCAGTGATTGGGATTCCACATATGATTTATTTGAAGAAACAAGCCTCTAGCCCTGAAAAAATTTGAATTAAAAAAAATATTTATTTTGAGAGAGGGAGAGAGTGTGCATGCATGCTTGAGCAAGCAGGAGAGGGGCAGAGGGAGAGAGGGAGAGAATCTTAAGCAGGCTTCTTGCTCTCAGCATGTAGTCCAACTCAGGGTTCCATCCCACAACCCTGGGATCATGACCTGAGCCAAAACCAAGAATCGGACACTTAACCAACACGCCACCCAGGTGCCCCAAACACTGAAAAAATTTGAAACCACTAGTTCAGATGAAGTAAATTTCATGTGCTGTGAAAAGAGGGCTAAGAGACCCATGGTGTCAATGCAGCTGCTGTTAACCTGTGTCTACTGGAGAGCCAGGACTATTGGGAAATGTCTCTAGTGGTCTTAACAGGCTCCTCATGAATATTCAGCTCCAAACTGTGAATATCAGTGACATCGTTTCTAAATCTTAGAGGGCTGAATCGACTTCCGTTTAATAGAAAATATAAACATAATGAAAATTCTTCATTTCTTTTAATGACTATGTGGCCAGTTGTCACTGTTGCTTCACGTCACAGTATCAGAATGTCACCATTCATTATTGACCCTCTGTTCCTCTTTAAATAAAAATGGCACACTAGCTGTTTATGATGTGAGGTTTCAAACTTTAAAATCTTTCCTTGCTCTAACTTCATTTTGGTGTCAAACCTTTATACTGACCCTGAGTGTGATATGATCATGCATGTTTTATAAATGCCTTAAATTTTCTGGAACTGACCCTTCCTGTAGCACAGTTGTAAGAACGATGTTCTGCATACAATTTCTGAAATATATAGCTAACAGTGAGAGCTTCCTGAGGCAAACAGTCAACAGGGAGATTCCTGTTTACAAGCCCTTTTACATTATCTTTCACCTCTAGCCAACCCCAGGTGCTAACACACTGGGATATAGCACATAAATTGGTGACATATCCCAGAAGATATTGAGCTCATAAATCAACAGAGTTTATGTTCCTATTTGACCATGGGATTTAAATTATTTTGGTAGTAGAGTGAACTTAGATTATTGTTTGATAAGTATATCCAGAAGTCAGTGCTATCTATTTATTGATGAACTGACACTGCACTCATTTTATTATTTCCTTTTCATACCTTATTTGAAAGAGGTTAGCTGATTTTCATGGGTGAGAGAGAACCAGTAATAAAACTTGCCTTCTGTTTTACTAAGCAAATTTTATTTTGAAGCTAGAGTATGTGAGTAAAGGGAGAGGAGGAATGATGTAAAGAGAGACTACAGTGTGCTTTTCCTTCAGTTTCCATTCTTTCCCTCAGAGAATGTTCTCTGCTGAGAAGTAAGTAAAAAACTTGAAAGCTGTGACCTGCTATAATATTTGTTGGTTGTACGTGTTTCTGTAGATTAGCAGCCTTGCACCATCTGATTTCTTGCTTCTATAAGATAGAGGATATTATGCTTCCAGGTCTTCTATGGTTTAGATATTTTATCCAGTATCATTAAACATAAAAAATGTTTTGCTCCTTTATAATAGTACAATGTGTTAAATAATGTTTTATACCCGGTTTTTCAGATCCAAGCAGGGTTTTCCAACAGTAATTAATGCTGATGTGATCAGTGCCTGAAAAAATGCCTTCTGTAGATTAATGGCTAACAACTCAATAGAAGGGGAGGAGGATTATAACTATGCATATTTCCAGTAGTATAGTTATAACAATATATTTATAGGCTACTGTTTTTACAATATGCCTTATATTTACCCTTTTTAGCCTTTAATTAAGAATATTCTGACCTAATGATTCCTTTGTATGTGCTATCCTCTTTTTGGTGGGGAGTAAAAGATAAAGTTTAATCTTCTAAAGTGGTTTACTTGATTTATACCGTAAAAGCAGTGACTAGCACAAAACAAGTCAGGCTGTAGCTGCTGCATCCTAAGCAGCCAGGATCTGAAGCCCTGTTGAAATAGGAACTGTAAGAGAGCTATTAAGAGAACATAAACATGAGCACCATTGACATTAAGTGAGATTCCCTAATGAGGTAAGACATATCTTTTGGAAATTATCTCATCATGCAACAAGCCTTATTCCAGGATGCTACTAGTAGGTTTTATAACTTTGCTTCCACTTCTTACTAGGTATTTCATTCCCTTCCTGGCCAAAGAATTTTTAAATGATTTGTGTATTAAATTTAATATCTTATTTAGTTATAAAATTTATTTCAATACTAGTAAAACCATTTTTTTATATTATTTATCCTGAACTCTGCCCCATGTCATTACTATGTTTCTATAGAATTTTGTTTTGTGTTACATTTTGCTTTGTATGAAGTTGAAAGGACAAATATCTAACTGATATATATTTACAAGTGGGTCTCCTCCAGGGGCAGTCTAATGAGGATGGGGAAACCGTTGTGTTGGTGCTCAAGTCCTTTTTCTTCTCCAGGCATGAGGGGCTTATATGGATGTGGAAGGCTGATGCTCCCCCAGGAGGCCCTTCCTCTTGTAGAGAAGGAACTCCCCCAGGGGCAGGACTTTCATTAACTGCATCTGGATACCTGCATATGGTGATTTATGGATTCCCTAGTCAAGGGATATCTTACTCTTAAGTAAGTGGTAGCTTTACCATAAAAATTTGTTTACAGTGAGCACCTATTACATGCCAAACATTGTACTGGGTGAAACATGATGTATAAAATTGAAATGGTTTTTGCTCTCATCTAATTTACAATCTAGAGGGAAAGAGTGACCTACAACAGTTATGCTAATAAAAATGTACTTAAAACTGAGATGAGCCATGGGATGATAGGCATATAATCCTATAAGAGCATGTAACCAAAAATACCTTATATAGATGAGTAATCAGTATATTAGCTAGACAAAGGACAGAGGGAGAGTATCCCAAACAAAGCACACACAAGAGCTGTTGCAGGAAGGAGCATGGCCTGCTCAGGTTGCTGAAAGAGGTAAATGATGAGGCTAGAGAGGAGGAAAGGGCCAGAGTAGGCTAGGTTTGGAAGAGTATGTTATAGGGTTGGGTCTTTATTCTAAGAGCAGGGAGAAGCCATTGATGGTCTTAAGCAGAATTCAACATGAAGAGATTTGTTATGAAGTTTTTTCTTTGGCTAGAGTGAAGAAGACAGATTGGAGAGTAGGCCATGGTAGATGCTGGGAGACCAGTTAGAAGAGCATTTCAGTAGATTAGGGGAGAGGCGATGTAGCTGGGACTAAGTTAGGAGCAGTGGAAGAATCTGAAAAGGACTCAGTGGTGAACTGATACTGGAGCTGAGGAAGAAAAAGAAGTCAAAGGTGATCCCCAGGGTTCTGGCTTGCTTAGCCAAATGGAAGGTCACACCTGTCAATGAGGGAATGTTGGAAGTAGCCCAGGTTTTAGGGCCAAGATTATGAGATCAGACTTGGCTATATTGGAGTTTCTTTCTTGCTTGCTTGCTTTTCCCATCTAGAGTAGTTACTGCTTTTAGGGCCATCCCAAGACCTCTGGTTTACAAAGCATCGGTTTTGGGGTTTTTGTGTTTTTATTTGCCTCAGTGTTGAAGGGATGTTGAGTGAAAAGACCTCATGCTACAGTCTGAGAACAGACATCACACATTTCAGATATGGCATGGTCAGGCACTCCATTTTCATCTCTGAATGAACATATTGTAACACACACACATACATACACACAATTAACTTCTCTCTCACCCATTTGATAGAACAGTGGATGCTTGCTCAGTAATTCTTCAACATGACAATATAGCCACCAAAATGGATTCATATTTACCCTTTCTGGGGCTTCCATCTTGACCCACAGACATTTATTTTTTTTAACTTTACTTATTTATTTTTTTAATTAAAAAAAATGTTTAGTTTTGAAAGAGAGCGAGCATGAGTGGGGGAGGGGCAGAGAGAAAGGGAGACAGAATCTGAAGCAGGCTCCAGGCTCTGAGCTGTCAGTACAGAGCCCAGTGCAGGCCTCAGTCCCACGAACTGTGAGATCATGAGCTGAGCCAACGTTGGACGCTTAACAGACTGACCTATCCAGGCACCCCTGACACACAAACATTTAAATTTAGCCCAACTGCACATATGTAGACTTTGGCCTCACTGTACAGCTCACCCTACATTCCCTTGATCTATAGCTCTCTTGAGCACTCACCTGCTTTCTGTGCATGTTGTCTGGGAGCTCCCCCCGCTTGGATCTTTTACCTCCCTTTGCCTTTAGTTGCTGTGCCTCATCACCCCAGCGCTGCCGCACCATGAACCAGTGTAAGGATGATGCATCTGCTGTGTGCCCTGGGAAGAGCTCTTATTTTCTGAAGGAGGTGGACTGCATGGCCTTCTAGAATCTTGAACATCCCTTGTTTGGAAGATGCACCTTTCTTTTAAGGGAGAGATTCAGTGATTTACATTGGTAGACAAAATGTGTTTGATTCACAGTGATAAGAATTAGCAGCCAATATTTAACAATCACATATGCACAGTGTTTTGTATAACATACCCATGGTTGTCAAAAGTTCAAGAAATACAGAAAAGTACAAGTCCCTGCAGCACCCCACATCTGAGTACTGCCCCACTTGATGCTTGTATATCTTCCCAAGATTTTTAAGATGCATATGCAAGCTTCATGGGTGTGTATGTGCATGCAGATTTTTGTTTGAGTGCACTTGGCAGGATATTGACTTGCTAAAAGCTCAAAATCGCATCCTGTTTACTATTAATATTATTGCTAATTGGTTGTTAGTGATGGATGTTAAAACCATTTGCTGAAAAGCTGTTTCCTTTTCTCTTCCTCTACTTCCATACTTGCTTTTCCACAGTATCATTTCTGGGATTTTACCTACCCCACCCCCTCTTAGTTTAACCTACAAAACCCAGGCTCAGCTGTTCTGGTGCCTGTATCACATCCACTGACCTCTCTCTTAGATGCCCACATACCTTGTAATCCCCCTCCCTGTGGCATAATTTTGGTTCACAGTTGCCAGTACTTGCAAATCTACATCAATTGAAAACTATGAGTATATGTTTCAAGGAGAGTAAGGAGAATGCTAACAAAACTTCATGTGTTTTGAGGGAGGAGAGTAAAAAAAAGACCATATCATAACTGAAATGTTAATTGACTGACTACTCAGTGTTCTTTAGGCAAGACAGATGTTAGCAAGAATCAGGCTTCAAATAAAGATTAATAACCAGTGTGAAAATAACAAAGAGGTTCCTGTTTCAAAGGTTTGTTAACTATCAGAAAAAGGGCACAACAGAATCCCCAGTGTAATGCTGAACCAGGCATTCTAGGCTTGAGTGTAATCAGTAAAGCTAAATGCCCTGCCCTTTCGCTAATGTATTTTTAAGTCTTTGGATTAAAAGCTCTTGTTTGGAGAAATCTGACAATACTGTGTTATCTACATATCAGTTTCATTCTTGTCTGGGAACATAAAAACAGCAAAATTCTCCTTAATTTCACATTAAGATTATTTTGATTTGAGTCTTTTGACAACACAAAAAATCGTTTAGGGAGTTTCTGAAATTTCTGACTTCTTTTTAAGGGTAATAGTGTTGAGTAAATAGATTGGTTCATTATCCTCTCCCCAACTATCTTATTTATGTGTCTGCCATTTATGAACAGACTAGCCTCTGTGGAGATAGGCTGGTAGTAATTATGCACGTCCTGTTCTTCATAAGACAGTCTGTTATGAACATGATTGTTTAAGTTTATGCATTTGCATTAAATCTGAAAAGAAGGACATATGAATTAACAGATAGAAGCAGTGGCTTACATAGGAAATATTTATAAAATGGGGTTGCTCACATTTTATTGTTATCCTCAGGCACATTTGCAACTTTGAGGAAATTCTGGATTACTTCATTTGTACATACATATGCTTCAGGACTTCTCTGCTTCTGAATTTTAATATAATACGGGCTGACATTTTTTGACAAATCATATTCTCAGAAATCCTTTCATTTGTCTTCACCCCTTCCTGTTTAAACCCCTCTGTGGAATCCTTTCCAGATGTTACTCATTTACTCCAAATCTTGCACTGCTGGGCTGTGAAATGCAAAATTAAATTAAATGATAGCCATCTCTTAGTGAGCTGTGACTCTATGCAAGTCATTTCACTGTTCAATCCTTCTCCCTTCTCTTTAAAATGGGGACATTGGCCACCGGGGATCTCTTAGGCCTCTTCTGAAAGAAAGCAAATGGATTATCCTTAATCATTTCTGATTATAAGCATTGGAATGTTCCCCTGGCCTAGCTGTCCACTCTTCTGCACACACATCTCCCTTTCGTGATTCCAGGCCTTGATGACCACCTGTATTGTAGGTGTGAAGGACTACATCCGGGCCAGCTTGGGCCAGGCTGAGGGCTGGGAAGTGACTGTTGATTTGGGCACACGGCACACACTGCACCATGATGGGCAATTTGTATACTGCAGTATCATTTGGAGCCTGGAGGAAGGACCAAGCTATTCTTAGGTCTTAGCCCAGGAGTAATTAATCCTTGGCATATTTTTACACACCATGATATCTTTATGCAGTTGTTCATGTTACCACAAAAGCTTTGTAAAAAAAGCCTTTTCCACAGCAGTAGGCTGAGGCCACACAGCTGTCTCTTTCATCATTTCTATGTTTTTGCTTCACCCACTTGAGAGTTACCCAGTTGGTTAAGTTAAAATAGACCTTTTTATGTGCCCTCCAGAGAATGAGGTTGTGCTGAGGGAATAGGTTTCCTTGGGGTGTTGATGCAGGAGGATACCCCTTTCTTTGGCCATGGAGGAAGCTGACGTTATAAAGAGCTGAAGGAGCATAGCCACAGAGTGACTGAAATTAGATTAAGGGAGAAGATAACTGTCCATTTGTGCTGGATTCTTCTTTCCATTCGTTGCATATTCCATTCTCAACACTTCAGTGAGAGAGGAACAGCACTTGACAAGAGTGTTAGAAATTTAGGAACCATAGTCCTAATCCACTGTAACATCAGTGAGGCTTGGCCAGGCCCCTCAATGAGAGAATCTTAGCCAGGGAGTCTCTTGTCTAAAAGCTCTGATAACCACTGGCACAGTTCAGGGCTTCTGCATAAATAAGACAGGCTAAGGGGTAAGTGTGCAGCCTCCTCCCACCATAGCCTTTGAACCACTCACAGCCTCCTCTGACCCTCCTCTGTGACTCCCTCAAACTCTCACGCCTTGCAGGAAGTCTCCTGTATCATAGCCCTGGTGAGTGACCTCAGGTCCATTGTTGAACACTACAAGTGACAGGGAGCTCACTACCAATTTGTTGCTGTAATAATTAGAAACCACTAACTTCTTTGCATGGAGCCTAAATAGCACCCCAAGAGCCAGTCTCAGTTGACTCCCGGGGCAAAAATGAACAAGCCCATTCTCTCTTTACTCACAGCTCTTCATGTGTTTGTGGAGGACTCTCAGGTTCCTCCCGAGTCTTCTCAAATCCAAACAAAACAGTCCTCCTGCCTCATCGCTTAATACATATTTGTTGGGGGGACCCTGGGTGGCTCAGTTGGTTGAGCGTCCGGCTTCGGCTCAGGTCATGATCTCACCGTTCGTGAGTTCAAGCTCCGCGTCGAGCTCTGTGCTGACAGCTCAGAGCCTGGAGCCTGCTTCGGATTCTGTGTCCCTGTCTCTCTCCATCCCACCCTGGCTTGTGCTCTCTCTCTCTCTGTCTTTCAAAAATGAATAAACATAAAAAAAAATTAAAAAATACATATTTGTTGTGGGGAGCAATGAATGATCTCATAAGAAAGTGGTTTTAAGAGTGCTCTTGCTCCAGGACTCCCCTCAGGATGAAATTTTTTGGACAGTACCCCACTCCAAATGTTGCTCTCAGATGTGAGAACACTGTGCCTAAACCCAGTCTGACCATGTAAACATTACATCTCCTTGTTCTTTAGACCTAGGCATTGAACACTTACCAGTGCACCTGGGAGGAACACTAAGTGAATTATTTATGTAGCTATTAAAAATAATATTTTAAAGGATGTTTAATAAATGGAAAAATCAGTATGTACAGTATGATCCCAATCATATATAAAAATATAAATGTGTGAAGGGAAAATCCTCAAAGGAAATGCGTTGAAATGTTATCTCTAGAGAATGTAATCATAGGTGATTATGATTTCAACTTTATCACCTTCTTATAGTTTCCATATGAGCATGTTTTATTTTTATAATAAAAAAGTTATTTTTTCTTTTTAAATCTGAACCATTCACAGACCTCCTTATTTCATGATTTATTTTCTCTGGGTTTTCTCTATCTGGACTCTTTCAGATTCTTGGGTCAAAATTTCATTTTAGTTCTTCCATCTCTTGAGGCATCTTGAAGCTCTCTGGAATATAATAACCACATAGTGTGCTAATAATCTTTCTGGTAAAATACTTTGCACTGTAATTCTATGATGCAGGAGTTCCTACACTTAACGTTTTTATTTTTATTCTTTATTTTAATGTCTGTGTTTTCCACTAAAGAGTTGCATGAAGTAGAAAGCCACATCTGTTTTTCTCACTAGTAACCCCAGTGTTCTGAGAACACGAGAAATGCTTGAAATGTGGGTGTTGAATGAATGACTACCCCACTCATCCACTTTTTGGCCGTGTGACTGGGGCACATGATTGTGCTTCTCTACCTAGGTAGGAGATGACACCTGCTTATCGACCCTGCTGGGTTGTTTTGGATTTCAACCAGGATACCCTTGTCTGATAACCTTTTTAGTAGCTTCTTGGCTTCTCAGTGCATCTTCACAGTTTTAAACCTCAAGGATCATCTGCTCCCAAGGTTTTCTGTCCCCTTGCTATCATCCTCCAGATGTTCCCTGTTGATATGAATTAAATCCAGTCACAGTTCACTTCAAACTCACCAGCTGCCAGTCACTGTGCTGTGCGTTTCTTTCTCTTTTCCTCTCCTTCTAAATATATTTTAGCCCCAATTCACTCACCAATCCTTTAAGGTTGTGTTATTATATGCATTTGACTGATGAGGACACCAGTGTGTAAGGAGATAAAGTAGCTTGTGTCCAGTCACAGCTCTTCTTTGACCCCAGGCGGTGTGACCCCAGACCTTGGAAGCTGCACCCTGTGCCGCTTCAGTGCAGCTGCTCTGGGAAGTGGAATGTACACTGTGGAGCAGATCGAGAATCCACAGAGGCTGGCGTGGGCCTGGCACTCCTCTTCTGATCACAGAGCTCCTGTTGTGGCGCATGAGCACAGGAGAGCCTTCTCTTCTCATAATGCTTACCCTTATCTTTCCTTTCCTCATCTTTTTCCAGCTTTTGGAACTGACAGTTATTTTTAGAAATCATGATAGAGAAATTCACCTCAAGGCTGTCTTTCTCTCTTTTACAACATACATTTTTATTGACATAGTAAAATATTTGTTCCCCTCATGCATTTTAGCCTCTGCCAACAACTATATAAAGGGGGAAAGATCTGTCCTATAGATGGCAATGTTTTTTCCTTATTTGAGTATGAAGAGTTACAGTCCTGGGGTGCTGATGCATTGGTGTCTGCAGGAAAAACAGGAGGAAGATGCAGCTCTGTCTGAGGTGGGAGGAACTTGATGTGTAGCAGACAGCCATGCAAACCTGGGCAAGGAAGTTGACACCAGTTACCTTAACCCTAAACTGGAGATAATAATAAATACTAGGATTATTGTTAGAATTATTGAAATATAATATAAAGCAGTCAGTGTGGTGCCCAGCACATAATAAACACTCAAGTAGTAGTGTGACTATTTCTGGTTATTTTTGGTGGTAGCAGCCAGTTGTTTTCAGTCAGCTCATTGGTCAGAGGTGCCTAAGCATGAGATTCCCAGTAACACTTGGAAATGACACATACTCCAAACCTTTATAAAAGGAGAGGTTATTGAAAAGGAGATCTAAGAAGAAGTACCAGAGAGCTTTAAATATACAAATTCCCTTTTCAAGTGGTTTGCATTTCTGGGGCTTTTAGAAGATTTTCTGTTTGGGTTCCTGGAGTTATGGGGCATTGGCCTTGCAATCATTGGTGACATCATTTTAGAACACTCTTGAGAAGTAGAGAGAGGGGTCAGGGCAACACCTTTGTCCTCCTGACTTGGCCACACCACTCAACATAGTCAGTGGGATAGCCTGGCCAACTATAGGAGCCCCAATAAAATCAAACTGCTAATGCCAGAGCCTCCAACAGTGGATCCCCACAAAGCTCTGCTAGAGCTGCCAGCTCACTTCTCCCTCTAACATCTGTCTTTAAGGACTGCATTGCTGCTCTCACCATAGTTTCGAAAGCATTCACATACACCTAGCCAGGTGAGTGCAGGAGAGTCCTGAATGGGGGTTTTAATTAAGTCAGTTCATGTGGAGGGTGGTTTAACTCTGAGGGGAAGATAGGAAGGAATTTTGGTTAATCTCTAGCTGAAAGTCCTTGACACAGTTGGTGTCATGGGAGGGTGAGTCATGGACACAGTGTTCCCACCTCCTTGCCACTCACTTCAATCACATATGGTACCTTGTATTGCAGATACTCATCTAAACATTTAAGTCCCCAACTGGACTTGAATTCCTTGGGGAAATGACTTCAAAAGGACTCTTTCTGTCTCTCTTTTCCCAGTGCTGAGTTCAGGATTAGGCACAGAGGAGACACTTATAATATGCTAGAGGGAGGGAGAAAAGGCTGGGAAGGCAGGTGGTCTCTCTCAAAGATGTGTAGCTAGTGAGTGAATGAGCCTTTCAGTGCCATTAATCCTCTCCAGTCCCAAGAATGCAGAGGACCCATTGTTGGCACTTCATAGCCACCTCCCTTAGCTGTCTCCATATCCCTCTCTCACATGCCCTTGCTATTAGATGAGCTCCCCAGTGTCACCCCTGGTTCTAGTTAATGACTTTTCTTATACTGTCTTCACTTAAAAGAACTGGAAGATAATTTCTAAAGAGACTGCCCAACTTTGTGTTTTCTGTGCCTTTTAAAGCTTTTGCTTGCCAGAATCTCACCTATTTCTAATAACATAAAGATGTGATTTCTTTTAGAAATATATTGTCTGGGGGTACCTGGGTGGATTAGTTGGTTAAGCATCCGACTTTGGCTCAGGTCATGATCTCATGGTTTGTGAGTTTGAGCCCTGCCTCAGGCTCTTTGCTGTCAGTGCAGAGCCCACTTCGGATCCTCTGTCCCCAAGTCTCTCCTGCCCTCCCCCACTGCCTCCCTGTCTCTCCTCTCTCTCTCTCTCTCTCTCTCTCTCTCTCTCTCTCCTTCTTTCAAAAATAAACATTTTTTAAAAAAGAAAAATATTTTCTGAGGTTTAATGCTGTGGTAACATTCAGAAAAATAAAACAACCTCCATCTCTGTCACATCAGTATTTTTACCAGGCATGGTATCCACTCTTGGCTTATAGCTAAAGGGAAAGTGTATGCTAAACTTGGCCCTCAGGAATTCAGCAAATAAGTGTCAGTGTTGTGTTCCCTGCAGAGAAGACGCTATGTTTTATAAGACGGGTGTGGTTAAGTGTCAGGGCATTGGCAAAGTGTGACTGCTGGGAAAGAATCTAGCTGGTTGAGGGAATAACGAGGCATTGCCCCAGCTTAACAGAGACAAACAGAACATCTTGGGGGTAGAGAAAGGGTGTTTGTGTGTGTGTTTCCCTTACAAAAGAAAAAAAAAACTATTAAAAAGGAAAGCTGGACATCAAACTTGCAGTTTTCCCTAAATAATGAGTGTCAGTGTGGAAGCAGGTTGGCCTGAAACCATTATCCTACAGGCTGCAATGACAGTGTTACATAACTAGGACAGAGCACAGATAAGTTCCTCAGTGTGAGGACATTCCAAGTTTTCTTTCAAGTATGTTAGATGTCTCTCACTGTAGAAAAGTTACACTCAGAGGAAGCAGCTTGGAATTAGTTTTTTCTTTATACGTAGAAGTGTATTCCGGAGATAATCTTGAACAGTGATTATCAATCTGGCCAACCATCATATTGTTTGGGAGAACATTTAGCTTGGACCCTACCTTAGATTGACTGAATCAGAATTTTCTGTGGTGGTTAAGATTTACTGAATGAGAGAAATGAGTCTGATGTTGAATTTTTCAAAGCTTAATGAAAGCAACTTTATTAATAGTTTATATGACTTTTTACCAACGTATTCCTATTGCAAGACTTTAAGAATATAGTCAGTAATTTGGACAAAGATTCATGAAGACAAATATACAGTGGGAAATATTACAGTGGGAAAGTGGTTAAATTAATTGAGGAATAGCCATAGTGTTGCATGTATTCAGCCAGTAAAATGGAGTTTTTAAAGGATAATTCATAACTAAGAAGATGCTTATAATGTAGTTATAGGGGATAAATAGCAAGGCACAAAATTATATATGTACACAAATGGACAAATATTATATGATTTCCCCTATAATGAGGTGCTTAGAAATAATCAAGTTCATAGAGACAGAAAGTAGAATGGAGGTTACCTGGGGCTGGGAGGAGAGGGGAGTGGGGAGTTAGTGTTTAGTGGATGTAGAGTTTCAGTTTGGGATGATGAAACATTTCTGGAGAGGATGGTGGTGATGGTTGTACTACACTGTGAAGTCCACTGAAATGTGTACTGAAAAATGATTAAAATAGTAATTTTATGTTATGTCTATTTTACCACAGTAAAAAGAAAGACCTCTTCCCTCCAAATGGTGTGGAATGATTGAAAAAACATGGCATGGACTGCAACACTGAGCTCTTCACAAAAGGCGGCTTTGTCTGCCTCTTTAGAGAGCTCAGTTGTGCTCCATGTGAAAGAAAATAAAGTTTGTAGTTATGAAAAATAATTATGTATATATAGGAGGTCCTACTTTGTAAAAATCAGAGAAGCATAGAGATTAATCCAAATGGTAACAGCATTTAATTTTTTTAAAATCTTAATTCCAGTATAGTTAGCATACAGTTATATCCATTTCAGGTATACAATATAGAGATTAAATCCTATACATTTTTCATTTCATCATGATAAGGGTATTCTTAGTCCCCTTATTTCACCCACTCCCCACCCACCTCCCCTCTG
Source organism: Panthera uncia (assembly GCF_023721935.1). Lineage (NCBI taxonomy): Eukaryota > Metazoa > Chordata > Mammalia > Carnivora > Felidae > Panthera > Panthera uncia. The sequence continues at coordinate 31,950,834 of NC_064807.1, forward strand.
GTAACCCATCAGTTTGTTCTCTGTAGTTAAGAGTCTGTTTTCTGGTTTGTCTTTTTATCCTTTGTTCATTTGTTTTGTTTCTTAAATTCCACATATGAATGAGATCATATGGTATTTGTCTTTCTCTGGCTTATTTTGCTTAGCATTATACTCTCTAGATCCATCCAAGTCATCTCAAATGGCAAGATTCGTTCTTTTGTATTCGTTCTTTTGTACAATATTCCATTGTATGTATATTCCATATCTTTATCCATTCATTAGTTGATGGACACTTGGGCTGGGTCCATAATTTGGCTTTTGTAAATAATGCTGCTATAAACATCAGGGTGCATGTAACCCTTTCAAATTAATGTTTACACTTTCTTTGGGTAGATACTCAGTAGTGCAATTACTAGGTCATATGGTAGTTCTATTTTTAACTTTTTGAGGAAGCGCTATACTGTTTTCCAGAGTGTTGCACTAGTTTACATTCCCACCACAGTGCATGAAGATTCCTTTTTCTCCATTTCCTTGCCAACACTTGTTTCTTGTGTTTTTGATTTTAGCCATCCTAACAGGTGGTAACAGCATTTACTTCTGGGTGATGGAAATCTGGGTTGTTTTTGTTTTTTATATCTTTTCAAAAAAAATCTGTAATTTCCCCTAATGAAATTATAGTAGATACTCAGAACAAAGAATTATTAAGAAAAATAGTATTAAAGTATTTTCTATATTTGTTATCTCTACATGAAGGGTGATATGAAATATGACTTCTATTTAACAAATAGTCCAGAATTTAATCCATCCAAATATGATGCATTCCCTTCAAAAGAGTCCACTTGAGAGCCTACCATTGATTAGGATACTTGGAGACTTACCTTTATGGCCTGGGTTGCATTCTTGTGGATATCCTTAAAGAGAGTACCTCTTCAGATTGTGGTATTTATGAAAAGTCCGGGGACAGTCACAAATGATCTAGGGCCAAGCCTTGTGATTAGGTAAGTGGTGCTGTGAATATGTTCCTTTCTTTTTTGAAAGATGGCTTTCCTCGAATTATTTGAATGAGGATTGGGTGGTCTAGGAAGCTCCCCAGTTTTATATTCCACCATTAAATGAAAGGTGTCTTTTCTAGTTTGTGAGAGGAAGGATCTGCCATCACCTAAACCAGCAGTTACTTACCATTCAGGGTTGTCAGTTGTAAGCAACAAAAAGTGACTGTAACTAATTTAAGCAATAAACGAATATAGTGGGAAGTTATTAGGAAGCCCACAGAATCTCCAGGAATGCAAAAGGACAAGGTCAGAGAATAGGTGAAAACAAAGGAGGCTGCTCAGTTGGAGCATGGACAGGACCAGGCCATGGACCTGGACACAGCCACTTCCACGTGTGTGGTCAGCCTGGCCCCCTGCTGTGCCTTTTTGGTGCGTGGGTGCTGCTGTTATGGCTGCCACTGCTGCCTTCTGAGATTGTTCTCTCCTCTGCTGCTTCCCTGCATCTCTGATCACAGATTCTACATCCTGAGCAGGTACAGCCAATTGGCCAGGCCCCTGTGCATGTCTGCTGCCAGGGAGGCTGGGTAAGGGAGTATCTGGCATTTTCCCGTGTCTATAATGGCAGGCTAGCTCTTTCTCCCACTGAGACCCTGCAAGGGAGATAGGGGTTCAGATGCCGGGCAGCCAACCAAATGATAGATAGCTAGTACAATTAGTACATGGCTATCAGTCAGTCTGTTAATCCCTGCCAGAGTCCATTAATGAGCAGGTGATTATCCCTCAAAATGCCAGCAGCTGCGGGTATCAGTTTGCTCCTGGTGACTTAAGCGTTGTCCTCAAGGGGGACTGCCAGAGGCTCCAGACTATATGGCAATTAACTACTGGGAGTTCAAGTACCCTGTCTTCATGTACTACAGCTGAACTGATAGACGGGGTTGCCTGCTCTGTGGTTTCTACATGTTAGGAGCAGAGGTGGGGTTGGGTCTGGGGGGGAGGATGGCAAAATGGGCATCATTCAAGGACAGCCACTTGCAGAGGTCCCTTCAATAGGCCCCAGTAAAAGTTCCAAGAACACAGTGATTTCAGAATTCAGGTAATCAGACTGGCGGCTCGTCTCGTCTCTGTAGTTGGTGGAGCAAGTGCAGGAGTCAGCCCCGACTATGGCAGGAGTGTGATATGACACCATGCTCTTGCCTGGGTTGGTGACCCATCCCAGTCCTTTTATCAGAGCCCTTTAATCATAGCCAGAAGCCCGCTCTTGACTGTGATTATGATTTCTGTCTTTAATTCTCACATCATCTATTTAGTGTTCTAGCCACAGGCTTACTGGCAGCTCCAGACACCAGTGTCTCTGTGGACGGGGCCCTGGCAGGCTTTAGGGGGGTTTACACGTCCCTGGAGGCAGTACAGCAAATGGTGAACAGCTATTTATGTCAGGTGAAGCCAGACTGCTTCTGAGGGTCCAGACAGCAACTGAAGAAAATGCATTAGTCAAAGTATTAATGCATATAATTTCCCAGCAAAGGTGTTTACTTGCTCCAGCAACACACTAAGAACTGCATTAGGAAAAGACCTCTTTAGCATTTTACATCCTTTACATCCTTTAATATATCTCAAATTCTAGAATGCTTTAACAAAATCCCCTAGGTCACACAGAGCTATGGGGGTGGGAGGCTGGAATCTTAATTTTTTTTAACGTTTATTTATTTTTGAGAAAGCATAAGCAGGGGAGGGGCAGAGAGAGAGGGAGACACAGAATCTGAAACAGGCTCCAGGCTCCAAGCTGTCAGCACAAGAGTCCGACACAGGGCTTGAACCCATGGACCACAATATCATCACCTGAACCAAAATCGGATGCTCAACCGACTGATCCATCCAGGCACCCCTGGCATCTTGATTTTTAATGTGTTCCTTGATGGTTGGGACCATACTGTAAGGAGCCATACTCCCTGTGCACAGCACAGGGAAGTGTGAGCTAGCTGAAGGTCTTTAAAAGAGGGGTCAGACCATTCACTGGGGCTCTCCACAAACTAAATCCCCTCAGTTTTAGACAGGTGATTTTATTTTTCAGACTTTTGATTTTTGACAGAAACCTTTTAAACCTTTTTTTTTCTTTAAACCTGAAATCCTATTCTGAAACCCAATCTATGAATCAAATAGAAGTTCTTTTCTGGTTGAAGTGATCATGGATTTCCCTTGCAGAGACCCTGAGGTGCTCATGCCCCAGAGCTGACAGGCCTCCAGGTGTGGTCAAGAGGCCCTCTGTCCCTGGGCATTGGTGGCTCCTCTAGTGTCTCACACGGATGGTCAGTAAACAGACACTGGATTAGTGACTCTGACAGTTCTGGAGACACCTGCTTTGGAGAGACCAGGGGAACCTCAGTGTCAAACCTTCCAGCTTCTTTTCATCAGCCTGTGTGCTTCTGCTTCCATTCCTGTTTGGATGCTTTGTACTCCATGTAGTCATAGAAGGTTTCTAGCAAACTCAAAATTTTGAGACAGCTGGTGAGTTGAAACCATTTCTCTATGGAGGAAACTAGATGTTACGGAAATAAACCTTTTTATGTTTTACTATGAGCTGCCTTAAATCCTTTTTGGAAAGTAGCTGGGGTGTAAACAGTGAATAATACTTACTAAATGAGGTTATATGCAAATCAAAATAAAACCACTTCCAGCTAACTGACCTGGCAGAGGATGAGAAGGACGCCTCCTGGTGGTGGAGGAGGGAAGGAGTTCACAGCCAATTTTATGTTGTATATTGTAGTTGGATGGTTATTTTTCTTTCTTCTTCTCCTATGAATAAAGAAAAAAAGAGTCCTGAAAGCAAGAAGATTGAGAAAGATAACTGCAATGTCTTTACTAGATTCTGTCATGGTTTTGGGGGCTGACACAGAGTAAACTTAGTGGAGGCTGAGCTGTACATTGGCTCTTTGAGGTCAGGCACTGGCAATTGGGACTTGTGAGTAAAGGGCAAATGGACAGGTAAGACAGATAACACACTGTATCTCAGACATTTTTTTCTCAAACACCTTTTTAAAAAATAATTATTTCTCACATGGTAATGTTGCATACATTTAATTTATCAAGGTATGTTTTTATGATAAATTGCTCAAGTATCTTCATGTTTTGCTTAGACCACATTTCTGTGGCCATTGCCATAGACCACATTTCTGTGGCCATTGCCATACCTCAGTGATATGGTACTTAAAATTTCAGGTCAGGATTTGTTGTGAAGATTTATTTTAAAGGTTAGAAAATCTCTGACGAAGGTCAGATCTCTAAAACTAAGGACCTAAGTCTCCTGCTTGGCAGTTGTTTTTGGTAGGTGAGTAAATGGGGAGTGCATGTTCTGTATTCCACAAGGCCTTGAATTCCCTCCATTTGGATTAAATAAGGGCCCAATAATAGAATTTATCCTGCCTGAGGAAAAGCAAAAGAGACAACGGAGTCAGGATTTGGAGACTGAAAAGATCTTCTTCATTACTAATAAAGCAGATGTTGTAGTGTGTGGTTTTATATCTGTGGGCAAACAAAGTTCCTAATACTGCATCTGAGGATCAGACAGGCCTCCTAGTGACAGGGTTTCAGGACACCACCAGCTCCTCTCTATGGAAGGAACAGAGCAGGACTTGTGTTCTCTGGCCACAGGGTGGTTCCAAAGAGAAAGAGAACGTGAGGGGGTAAAGCCACAATTACCAAGCTTTACTGGTTCACAGCCCCTGGGTATCTCAGCACAAATTATATATATATATATATATATATATATATATATATATATACACACATACACACACTATATATATATATATATGTATATATATATATAGTATATAAATATAATTTATTATCAGGTTAGCCAACATACAGTGTATACAGTGTGCACTCTTGGTTTTGGGGATAGATTCCCATGATTCATCGCTTAGATACAATACCCAGTGCTCATCCCAACAAGAGCCCTCCTCAATGCCCATCACCCATTTCCCCTTCCCCTGCTCCCCCCATCAACCTTTAGTTTATTCTTTGTATTTAAGAGTCTCTTATGACTTGCCTCCCTCTCTGTTTGAAACTATTTCCCCCCTTCCCTTCCCCCATTGTCTTCTGTTAAGTTTCTCGAGTTCCACATATGAGTGAAAACATATGATATTTTTTTCTGACTTATTTCACTTAGCATAATATCCCCCAATTCCATCCACACTGTTGCAAATGTCAAGATTTCATTCTTTCTCATTGCCAAGTAGTATTTCAGCACAATTTTTTTTACAGTGTCCACAGTTCCATGTATTAAGTGAGTTAGGTCTAAACAACTTAAGAGTAGTAGTGGTAAGCTGGGTGTCTGATGAGTGTCACTGGGTTTCCCCTGAAAATATCCCACAGAGCCCCTGTGAGTTTGCTGTGGTGCCCCAGGGCTCTATGGTGCATAGTTTGGAAAATGCCATATCCTTGAGAACTCAACAACAAAGTTCAGTCACTGCTTATTCTCTTGGAAGAGTGGATGAATGAGAGAGTGGAAAAGAAACCAGGAACATTTACCCCAATGGAGCTTCCTCCACATGGAAGAAAACTTGAAGAGAGGGAAGAAATATACTCTTGTGCCCCCTCCCCCATTCCCCACTCTGCTAGGTTTCAGCTCAGTTACCCCTGAGCTGATATCACTTCCCAGGCTAGCAGAGTGGATAGTGTCTATTTAGAAGCTGCACTTTCCAGTGTTCTTAGTACCAGGTTCATCTTTGGAAGGGAAATGGAAAGTAAGAGGATAACCCCAGGGACATAGCTAGAAAACATTTCTATAGCCTTCCCTTTCAATTCTGCATGCCCTAAGGCCAAATATTATGAAGGCCAAGGAGAAACTTATTTTTGTTTAACTAAGTTAGATGCAGACTGTCAATTCTATAGAGCTTCTGAGCACACAAGTTTCTCTTTGCCCGTAGCTTTAAATGGAAGTGAATCTGCAGTGAGGAAAATGAACAGCTGAGCCTCTCATGTGTATTCTGAATCCAACAATAAAATGTCCACTTCTTTATAATGCAAAATTTCTATTAGTAATGGAAAGGAATAGAGGGTGGATTTCTAGTCCTAAACAACTAAGTATTTCCCGTGTGCGCCTCTCATTTAAACCATAGAACCATGCCCAGTCCGCATTTATAGCTTGATTGATCAAGTGTGCATTTCAATCAGTCATATTGGCCTCATCAGTAAAATACTGGTATTAGCAAAACACAAATTGCTAAATGTGCAAAAACTTTACCAAAGAGGTCAAGTATTTAATTCATTTGTATTAAAATTTCACTCTGTCATACCCAATACATACAAATTTAAGAGTTTGCAAACTATGTCTGTGAAAACATTTTATTTGACCTGTTACCTCCCTTCCCTGCCAAAAAGCAAGCACCTTCCAGGATGGACTACTGGGTTTTTCTCTGAACCCCTGCCTTAGGAGGAAGCACTGTTGAGTCCAAGACATGAGTGAGAAGAAGATGGGTTTTGGATGGCCACCATGGATGCCTGTAGAAGAAAGAGGGCTGGTCACTTAATGGACAGCCAACAGAAGCATGACTTTCTGGGGAGGTCCAAGGGTCTTCCGAAGAGGCCTGCTAAACAGCACACAACCCTCCCAGCCTCACCTGCCATGCTGCAGATGCTTCTTGCTTTCCTTTCCCTTGTTGCTTTGTCACAGCCTGACAGCTCGGACCTCACTGTGCTCCTCCCTGGCCCCACTTCCACCTCCTTGGAGGCTCAGTTTCCTTGCCAGTAAAATGGGGATAATTAATAATCTCTGCTTACTTTGTGGACTGATTATGAGGATCGAATGAGTTGTGTGTTAGAGCATTTAGTTGACTGCAAAAATGCTATATAAATGTCAGGTGTTGTAAATCATGAGCTGGTCTATTCTTCAGCTAAAGGACTTTCCATGCATAGTTTAGTTACCCTCTGAACAGTTCTTTGTCAAGTAGCAAATGTAAATGCTGCTGTTTTTTTCCTGCTTGGCTTATGGTGGCTCCTTTGCAACTTTATGATGTAGGCTGAATCTTTAAGTACTCCTTTGGCTCATATCTCTTCCCCTGAACACCCATGCAAGATCATAATCCATAAAACAGAGGCAATAACTCCTTTTAATTGCCAGGAGTTCATCATTTGCTAAGTTCTAAATGCAGTCACTTAGACACTTGCCTTGAAAAGCCTGTCTGTGTTTCTTCCACAGAGCCGAGACTGTGTGAAACTGGGCCCTCCTGCTGAGGGAGAAGTTGTCCAAGTCAAGTGGCCTGATGGCAAACTCTATGGAGCAAAATATCTGGGATCAAATGTTGCCCACATGTACCAGGTGAGTGCTGTCCTGTGTGAGATGTTCACTGAGAGGAAGCCAGAGGGCACATGTATATCCAGTATGCTGCTGATGAATAGGCCACATGAATTTGGAGCACCTCTTCTTTTTTAAAGGAGGCAAAGATTCAATGTCTGATGGCACAGATATTGGAGTTTTATTACCAAATTCAACACTGGGAAACTCTATTAGCATTTGATGAGTGGTTTAATTGTAAAGAATATAGGTAGGCCCCAAAGATAAGCGACTGGATGGTAGGCTGCTTTCTTGTGTTTACATCATATGGGGAGAGACTAATTGGCTGATTTATCTCACTGTATGCCAAGACAGTGATGGCTGTTCATCAGCTAGCAGCCCCTGAGTTGGTGGCTTTTGCCTGAGAGACTTACCTCCATTGGGTGTCTCAGCAAACCTAAATCAACTGTGTGTTGACACAGTTGTGGCCGTTTGTCCACTTAAACTTAATGGAGTGCTTATTTAATGAAAAGTAGAGCTATTGGTTGGATATTCTGTTAACTAGGGAACTCTGCATATTATTAAAGAGTGCAATTGCAATTAAACTGAAAATATTTTATCTCTGTCAGAAATGAGAATGAGTTAAACTCTAACAAAACAACATGGATGGCAGATGTGCGTTTGTATTCCTTCAGACTTTTTTTTTAAGTTTATTTACTTATTTTGAGAGAGACAAAGAGAGAGAATGATCACAGGAGGGGCAGCGAGAGAGAGGGAAGTAGAGGATCCAAAGTAGGCTGTGCATTGACAGCAGAGAGCCCAATGCTGGGCTCAAACTCACGAACCGTGAGATCTTGACCTGAGCCAAAGTCAGATGCTTAACTGAGCCACCCAGGTGGCTCTCCTTCAGACTTTAAAAAGGAACACATTTATTAGAATCCATACATTGTAGTACTTTCAGTAACACGATGGCAGAAATCAACATTCTCAAGCTAAGCAGTAGAGCAAAAACAGGAAGATTGAAGTTAAAAGAAGAAAAGAGTAAGAAGGTTCAGGCCTATTAAATTAAAAACAGCTGGAGAATGATAAGACTGCCAGTTTCAGCTTAGAATTGTTCAAAGACTGATAAGGGGCAGGGGTTTAAGTGGCAGAGTACATTATAAGACACTGAATCAGGAACTAGAGCACAATGTAATTAAAGGGGTTCAAAGAAGTTTAGGAAACCAACATTTTTTTAAGGCCTAGAAAAACCCAAGGTGAGCAGGTAGGAGAGCACATTTATGTGTATGTTGTATGTGTGTGTACTGGTGCACATGTGTGTACATGTCTATGTCAAGGCTGTTTTCCCCTTTGTATTGGTCCATAGTGTTGAGTTGCAGATTCAGGTCATTTGTGGTAGGGTAGGTGCTGGAGTTTCTTTGCATCAGAACATCCAGAATTAGGCAAAAAACATAAGACAGACTGATAATAGTGGAGACTCCTAGAAAAGAAGCATTACTACATGATTCAAAAGAAAATAATGACATTTAATTAAACAATAAATGTAAAAGTGAAGCATCTTACATGTAGCAAAGCTCTTAGCTACATGAAAAGTATCACAGTGAGGACCCGATGAAATTCAGGCTAATTAGTAATCAGTATGTTAACTTCAGTGGAATTTATGATGGCCTATCAACATAGAATATAAGCATATTTATAGACTCCATGAAAAAGTTAAGACTAATATTAAAATTATCTCTCAAGTACAAGGAATTTAAAATTCCTCATTAAACCAAGTGCCCTTTTGAGATCATTTTGTGTTTTGTGTCTAACCGTTTAGTCTCATCATTGAATAAGCAAAGACGTTCACAAAAAAAGATACAACTAAAATACCTATTGCACAGAGCTAAATATGCTAATTGTGTGCACTTTTTTTGACCCTCACAGTAGCCCTGCAAGATAAATGTTTTTGACTCCTATTTTACAAATGAGGGTAAAAAGGTTACATGAATTTAATAATTTGTTGAAGATCACACAGCTGGTAAAGGGAAGGACCAGAGTTTACTCTAAGCTGTGTCCCAACTAGGGTGAACAACCATCCTAGCTTGTGAGGGACTGTCCCTAATTTTAGCACTAGAAGTCCTGCATCCCGGGAGACCCCTGGGTCCTGGGATGATTGGTCATCACACCATACTCCCTTTTAGTTTTATAATTGCCTTTTTCGCTTTTCAGAATTTTCAAATGATCTAAAACAGAAGAAAGGTAGGCACAAGTACTTCTAGCTGTGCTATCAAAATGTATAAATGAGATGACACCTTGGCCTAATTAAATATTAAAGAAACCACTCTGCTAAAATAAGGCCAGGAAGAAAAGCCTTCCCATCTCAGCCTTCTGGGAAGTAACAGGGAGAGCTCTCCTGTGACCGAGACCTAATTCCAACCGATTGTTTCAGCTTAGTCAAATGTGTGTAGTACATGGATAAAAAGAAAATTATATATATTATCCTAATTTTAGTATTTTTTGAAGTCCAGCAGATTTTTTTTATTATTAACCTAGTGCAGCTGCAAAGTTTCACTTACCTTTTAACCAGAAATACAAGCCTATTTTTATTGCTTACACCTAAAGAATTCAGACAGACAACTTAGGAAATTCAAAAATGTCGTAAGTGGTTCAAGGTTAGAACATATTAGATATTGTGCCCTGAGGGCACCTGGGTGGCTCCGTCGGTTAAGTGTCTGATTTTGGCTCAGGTCATGATCTCACGATTCATGAGTTTGAGCTCTACATTGGGCTCTTTGCTGTCAACACTCAGAGCCTGCTTCAGATCCTCTGTCCCCTTCTGTCTCTGCCCCTGCCCCACTTGCGCTCTCTGAAAGTAAATAAATATTAAAGAAAAGAGAGAGAGAGAGAGAGAAATGGAATAAAGGAAGGGTGCCTGGGTGGCTCAATCAGTTAAGTGTCTGCCTTGGCTCAGGTCATAATCTCGGGGCTTGTTGAGTTCAAGCCCTGCATCAGGAATTCTGTCTCTTCTCTCTCTCCTCTCTCGGCACCTACCCTGCTTGTGCTCACTCTCTCAAAATAAATAAGTAAACTTAAAAAAAAAAGATATTGTGCTCTGATTGCTTCCCTTTTGTTGTTTGCTCCTGATAGAGCTCATGTGTGGTTTAAGACTAAACCAAGACCAATTACTTTGAATAGGGAATTTGATGAATTTCCCCCAGATGCCCTTGGTTTCTTTTAACCAGTGTCACTTTTCTCTGACAAAATCTTCTAAAATGTTGAAAATACTGGTTATGCAGTTATTTGCTGCCATTTGATTTACTTGAATAAAAAGTTTTAAATTTCATTTTAGATGAAAGTTTTCACCCATTATTGTAGTTTTACATGTTATGAGGTTGAGAACCTGCGATTTTTTTGGCCAAATGGTTGAATTTTATAGAAGTGAGTTTTGAACGTTCTCTAATAACTTGAGAAATTACTTTATCCTGGAGGATTATTATACAAGAGTAAATATATCATCATTTGTCCCTCTTAGGGTGTCAGAGCCTCTTAAAGAAAAAAATGGTACTGACAGGCCCAGCTCTTAATGCCAAATTGGCCATAATTTCATATTCAAAGAAATCATTGAGAAGCAGCTGTGTTTCTTTGTTTTTGCTTTGGGGGTAGGGGGAAGGGATAAAGTTTTCATATCACATATTCCAAGACACTCATTTTCAAGAATTTTGGCCTGTTTGAAAGCATATGTTGTTAGTTTAATAAAGGGAAAGAGCTTTTCTTTGTTCTTTAGCTGTTGGCTGGTCCTCTTGTTTGTTCTGCTTGATCCTTTTTCCCTTTTTTTAGTTACTTAGAACCTTGAAAAAAAATGGTGAATGCTTCTTTGTGTATGTATGTGTATATGTGATATTGTGTGTATATGTTTTGTTGTATGCATGATACCTTATTTCTCATTAGGTTGAATTTGAAGATGGATCCCAGATAGCAATGAAGAGAGAGGACATCTACACTTTAGACGAAGAGTTACCCAAGAGAGTGAAAGCTCGTTTCGTAAGTGCTGGCAAATACCCCTTGGGGATCCGCCATGTGAATCTCTCATCCTCTCCCTCTGTTTCCCAAGCCCAGCAGGAAGCATACTTAGGCATTTGGATTGATTTCCAGAAAGCCAATGCAACTTTTCCCTTACTTATGCAAGCCTCAAATTTGGCCCCAAATGGGAAACCAGTGTAGGTTTCTTGTTTTTCTTTCTAATGAAGTCAAATGATGTTAACATTTATTGGCATCCCAAAATAGTTGTTGAATATGTACTTATAATCATGTCATCAGAAGCAACATTAAAGGAAGTTTTCAATAGTTGTTTAAAAGGGACACAGTATAAGTGAGCATCTGGTTTCCTATAGCCGTATCATATACATTAACTTCTCTCCAAAAACTCATTAATATGTCAGTTCATAATTAAACCAAGCTCTCACTTTTATAACTAAAGGAATTTTAAAAAGCTCCAAAAGTAGTTGTGGGAATACTAAAGCAGTTTCTAAAAATAAAAAAAAAGAAAGAAAGAAAATGTTTTTAGTTTCAGGCTTTACACATTCCATTAAAAGACAAATAAACATGGACAAATAATCAAAACTGAAGTTGTTAAAAAATATAATTCACAATAACTTAGATTTCATTATTGTATCATAAAATATTTAGTGGACCCTGAAATGAAGTCAGTTTTACTCATTTAGAATTGCATCTACTATATCTGAAAAATGATAAATCCTGAACAGGGAAATTTGAAAGAATGGGATTTTTTTGACTAAAATGAATTTTGTTTCCAGAATAAATGACACCCTCAGTTTTCAGCACATGCTTATGATATACTTTTCTGCAGTGATAGTTACCTTAATCTGGAAAATCCTTGGATTCCTTAAGTCTTCAGTTGTATATTTAGTTCCTTTTCCTGTCAGGTGGGATTCTGGGAACAGGGTAACTGCACCACGTGTCAACTGTCTTTCTGAGCTGCATCCTTGAGAGGAAGGTCCTTCACAGCGAAATCGTCAAGAGAAGAGTGACAGTACAGCAGTGGTACCTGCCCAATGAGAAATGTGGCACATAGGGGACCCAAACACCTAAAAGTAGATTAACTGCCAGATAAACTGCAGGGAAAGAGAAAATCAAATATTCCTGTTGTAAAGACATTGGCTAAATCCTAACAAAGATCTAAAAAAGTCTGGATAGCTTGTCCAGCCCTACATCTTTAAATCTCTTAAGAACAACTTTTCCTCTTCAGGATGCTAAAGATGGCTACCTTTCATGTTGTGCTCCTGTCTTTCATCGATTCTCCCTCATCTCCCTGCCCTTCCTTGCCCCCCACTCCTTTATTTATTCATTTATTTATTTACTCACTCACTCACTCATTCACCTAGAGATTAAAAGATGGGGAATGGAGTAGGCAGTCCTCTGTAAGTCACTCAGGTCTTTGGTTTTCTAATGTGTGTATGATTAAGCACCAGCTAGGTCTTGTGGATTTAAAATACTATTTCTTAATCACACTAAAAGAATGCTTTTTTTGCTTTTTGTTCAGATCATAATCTCTTTGTTCCATAATAGATTTGGCTCCAATACCAGGTTGCCTTCCTACATAGCTTTATTCGAACCCAGCTCCTGAATTTCCTAAGATCCATTTCTCTGAACAGTCATACCAACATCCAACTTTTTTTTTATTCTCAGAGAATTTTTTAATTAAAAATAGAAGTCAGTGAAAAGTATATAAATCACGTATATTATCTGAATGTAAACTGTTATATCAAACAGTTGAGCCTAGTAGAAAATATCTTTAGGAGCAAAGGCTCACAGTCATTAAATCCAGTTTGCTACCTCTGTTTTTATTGAATCAAAGACTCCTCTGCTCCTGTTATAGCAAACCAGCTTTTCCTTCAGGTTAGTATATCACCCTCAGGCCCTTGGTTGGTCTATGACTGCTATTTTTTTTTTCCAGTTGGTGAAACAAATCTAATTGGAAAAGTCATTGATGGAAGATATTTTATGATTAGAGAAATCTCTTTTGTTTTTCTAAAGGAGGGGGTAGGCTAGCAGCCTCACTGCTGAACAGGAGGCCTCATATTTTAATGACTTCTGCTCACCCAGACACACGCTGACTTGGGAAGAAATTTTTCAAAAGAGTCAGCAGTCCACCTCAGTGATTTTGCGGGGGTTCTTTCCCACTAACTTCAGAAACGGCCCCATTGCCTTTTATTGTCTCACAGAATAACCATGGCAACAGTGCATAATTAAGTAGAGCTGCTGGTAAATCGGTTTTATTATTGTATTTGAAAGGCTGACTTTTGCTGTTCTCGCACAATGGCAACACTTTCATAGATGTTTTATTTTCTCTTTTGATAACTTTAGCACTTACAAAAGGGAAAGATTACTCAGAGGAAGTACTTTGCCAAGAATGAATGAAACAAAAATGTTTTCTCCTAATGGCAGAGGGTGCCCAACCAACCCATAATCTTTTAGTTATTTTCTTCCCAAGTGAAACAAGGGAGTGTCTGGGGGACCCGTGCAGGTAGCCTGTTACCCTGAATAACCATCTCATGAACTGTCAGGGAACATGCCTGCTGTGCATGTAGCTCCATTTTTTAGTTTTCGAGCTTCTTTGTAACTGTTCCATTGTTTATCTCTTCTTCATGATTGACCATGTGTTTCAAGCCCTCAAAGCTGGACTCTGCCTCTGTCACCAACCAGGGGAGGTGGCCTCAGTGATAGTGAGATCCACTGTGCATTGGTATTGTCAGGAGTGATCTACCTCAGTGAAAACCAGTTGGAAATGCATTTTAGAAGGCAAAGCAGTAGGGAATTAGGAAGCAAAAATAGTCTCCTAATGTGGCCTTTACCTGAGCATAACAGAAAAAGCCCACATTCCTTCACCTAGCTAACAATTAAGCAGTGACTGAGTGCTGGGCATGTTGCTTGGTGTGGAGAACACATAAAATTCTGAACTCAGTGCCTAATATCCTCACCCTCAAGGGGTTCAAGGAATCCCCAGTGGGGAGAAACTTACCTGCCCCTCATCTCTGCCACTGACCTCATTCTGTGGCATTGACTTATAAAGTCTGACAGGAACCAGAAGAGGAGCCCTTGAGTCTGCCTGTGGCAGAGAAAATAGAAAGAAAGCTTCCATGCAAAGGAAAAAGTACGTCTAATGACAGAAAAGCATGAGCCAGTGAGACATGGTCAGGAACTGCACATAATTCTATTTGACCAGAACGTAACATAGGATTATGCCAGGTTTTGTAGGTCCAGCCTAGGGATCTCAGGTGCCATCTTAAAGGCAGCAAGGCTGTTGAAAGATGATAAGCAGGGATGTCATGGGATCAGACAGTTTGTAAAGCACTTTCTTCCAGTGGTTCTATAGAACAAAGTCGGGGGGTACAGCATTTGCAGTGGTTTAGCAGAGGAAATGTGAAGGCCTGCACCAGGGAGTCAGCCAGAATAAAGAAAGGAGGGAGGGCTACAAGAAATATGTAGAAGGGATCCTGGACTTGGTGGGGGCGGGGGACATTACCAATGACTACAGTGCAGCTAGATGGATAGGATAGGTAGGCCATGTGTGCAGTATGGGAAGGACAGTAATGGGGAGGGAAGACTGAGTTCAATGTAGGGCAGCTTGATGTGAAGTGCCTCTGGGGTCAACACTCTGAGACGCCTCCTGGGCAGTTGGACATGCAGGCCTGTGCACAGGAGGGGGTCTGAACTGGAGTGAGAGGGGTGAGCGTCCTTGGAGAAGAAGCAGGAATTAAAGCCATGAGTATGGGTGTGAGGGGTCAGCGAGCATATGTGGAGAGGAGAAGTGCAAAATGCCAGGAGCCTCAGAGTTGAACAGATAGTTAAGAAAGAAGAACCCCTGAGACATCAAT
The DNA here is from genome assembly GCF_023721935.1 of Panthera uncia. Taxonomy (NCBI): domain Eukaryota; kingdom Metazoa; phylum Chordata; class Mammalia; order Carnivora; family Felidae; genus Panthera; species Panthera uncia. Next base: position 31,965,956 of record NC_064807.1, read on the forward strand.
AGTCAGAGCCAGAGGAAGAAGAGAGGCAGGAGGAAGGCCTTATCAATGTCAGATAAGTGAGCTGCCAGCAATACTTAAGTAACAGAAATAGTCAAATAAATTTAGGATGGAAAAGTGTCATAGAAAGTGGACTGGAGCAAGGACAGTTTCAGGGAAGGTGTGCGGGCAGAGGCCCAGAGGTAAATCGGAATTGGGGCGAATTAGAGATGACTGTTGACAAATTTGTCAAAAACTTGGTTGGGCATGAGCCAGAGGGGAGGTGGAGAGTGAGGGAGATTTAAAATGAGAAGACTTCAATGCTGCTTCTGCTGGGGCAAGGTCCCTGGGGGTGAGGCTACATGGAGGCAGGAGCCTGGCTGAAGCAGGTGGGGAGGCTCCAAAATCCTGGACATGTGGCCTGGCCTCTGCACCCCATCCCGAGTTGGCTGGATCAGATCTTTGTCCATTCTTGTCATGGTCAAATGCTGTGCCTTCTGCACTGTGATGCTGGCTCTTTCTAGTCCACAGCCTCTGATATGCGATTTGAAGACACATTTTACGGAGCAGACATAATCCAAGGGGAGAAAAAAAGACAGAGAGTGCTGAGCTCCAGGTTTAAGAACGAATATGTGGATGACCCTGTGTACCGCACATTTTTGAAGAGCTCTTTCCAGAAGAAGTGTCAGAAGAGACAGTAATCTGCATATACTGCTGTAGGCAACCAAGCAAGTTGGGCCGGAAGAAGAAAGATGAAGGGACAGCCTTGGGGCCAGCGATGTGTTTCACTGGGGTAGGTGGCGGGGGTGTTTCTGACAGTGGAAAATTAGGCTTGCCAGAGTTTGTCACCCAAACCACAGAGTACAAGTGTTACTAATTGGACACAACAATCTGAAGTCATCCCCTAGTCCTGCTTTCACTTGTGAGCAATTGTCTTCGATGATCCCAAAGAACTTTTCTAAGTAAAAGGAAATAATAATGAATCACCCACCAAAAAAAGCCACTGCCTGAGGAGGCGGGTCCCACATGCGACCTAATTAGGCCTTTAGTCAGGAAACACATGGAGACTTTTCTCCGTAAGCCCAGCGGGTGGGAGCCTCCATACCCAGGTAGGAGGGTGATCATTTATATATTTTCCACAGTCAGGGAAGGACTCTCACTTATTTAAATGGCAGTTTTTATAAAACATTTTTAAAATACAAATGGCCTGTATGGTAATGAGATTTACCCGTGTGCTATCTGTAATTTCCCTTGTACAGAACTTTTACAATTTTTTATATCCCTATTACTTTTGATTGTGTCTGATGAGAACTGAGTTGTTGGCCTTTGTGAAATTTTTGGCTCTTGAGAAAGAATTCTTATGAACTGTATGGGAATTTTATATATTTAAAGAGGGAGATCTGGGGCGGTTATTTTTAAACACTTTTTTTTCATAATATTCTGAGTAGATATTTATAAAATATATTTCTTTCATTATGTGTTTGTAAAATTAGAGTTTAAATAAATATGCTTTGATGCATAGTTTTCAACTAATATGATTTTTCCTTTTTAAAACAGCTTGAAAATGTACTAGTGTTTAAAAATAAAGATTTCCATTTTCTCCAATTCTGTCTTCTGACTTGCTTATTTGTTTAGGTTTATTTTTTTTTAATATTTTTATTTTTGAGAGAGAGAGGAGAGAGAGCAAGAACATGTGAACACAAGCTACGGAGGGGCAGGGAGAGAGGGAGACACAGAATCCGAAGCAGGCTTCAGGCTCTGTGCTTTCAGCACAGGGCCTGACACAGGGCTCTAATGTACGAGCTGTGAGATCATGACCTGAGCCAAAGTCGGATGCTTAGCTGACTGAGCTACCCAAGTGCCCCTGTTTAGGTTTAAATCAACAGAAAAACAGGTTTTCTTTAGGAGTTGGCTATGAAGACATATCAAAGTTTGTCAGGCCCTTCTTTGATCACAGACTTTTTACATAACTGGACACGTTGCCACAGATGTTTCAGGCAATGTCACTGGGCATAAAGTCTCTTCAGCCTGCCCATGGTGCCCATTAAAGTGTTTCCCTCAGCTCCTTCTAGGCCTTGAAGAACTCTGATCACCTAGAATCTGGAGTTCCTTTCATCCCAGGTTTCTTGGTCCCCAGTTCCCTTTAGAAAAGGCTGTGTGGACCCTCCAGTCCCTTGCCTCTCTTCGTAGATGAGCTGTAGAGGACAGGCAGGGAAGGGATTGCCAAGGGTCACACAGTCCTTAGTGACTGCTTCAGTTAACTGTGGCTGCAGTCATGCTGCTTAACAAACAACTGAAGCATCCCAGCGGCCTGCAGTGGGAAGCGCTTGTTTTTCTTATGGGCCTGCGGTCTAAGCTGGGTTTGGCTGGGCAGCTGTGCTGACCTCAGCTTGGGTGAGCTCACATGTCTGCTCCACATGTCTCCCATCATCCCACTGGACCCAGTGGACTAGGTCAAGTGTGTTCTTCTCATGTCAATGGCAGAGCCTGGAGAGCAGGTGAGCCCAGCTGAGTAAGCATATTTCAGTCCTCTCTGTGGTGCTGGTTAACACACTATGGGCCAAAACCCAGAGCCAAGGATTGGAGGGCATTTCAAGGTTTCATGGCAAAAATTGTGGATGTATCGTGTTACTGGGTAGAGAATAAAGAGGTAAAACAGTAATAACAGAACCACAGTTAAATCTCAGTTCTCCAGACTGCCTGCTGGCTGAGTGCTCATTTTCCAGAGTGCTTCATGCCTGAACTCTGAGCTAGGGAAAGACCACCAGTCTTACTTTTACAGGGACTGAGCACTCCACATTCCCTACCAGTATCATCATATATTTTATCAAGTAATCAAGCTTGTGTTTTCTGTCTCCAGGTTTTGAATGAAACTGACCTGCCTTCTCCACAATATGCCAGGAAAGTAGGCCTGTGTAAAGCATTAAAAAGAATTAATCTAAATAGGATCATTCGTTCTGTACAAGTTTGCCTGTCAGCAAGATTTCTGATTGGCTGCCACAGGGAGAAAATGTGCAGAGTTCTATGTGATCTCAAATACAGCTGTTTTTTATAGGCTCACTTAACTAATGTTCCTATAACCAAGTACAGCTGTATATGGCCTTAGCAAAATGATGCCGGCCACATATGCACTCTGGCTCTTGAAAGAGACACCTTCGTTTCACGGCATTCTGCGTAAAGCCATTATTAGCTCTATGACCAGACAGATCATTAAAGCTTTTTCACTTACTGTATGACACTTCAATTGTAATTTTAATTTCTTTGTGTTACACTAACTGCATTTTTAGTGTGTATGTGTAGCATGAAATCAGTTGAAGGCTAGCTTCTGGTATTAAAAAAATTGCTAGCTGTGACAATTCTAATATAAATCTAATTGCAAGCCCTTTCTCTGGAGGTTAGAGGATTAATATAAACTGCCTGGCATATTTCACAACATTTTAGTTCCTTTATTTGTGTTTGAAATAAGAACAATGTGATTCTTGTCAGTTTACTTTTATTAAGGTGCTTTTGTTTAGTTCATCTAGAGAGAAATTGAGAAGAAGCCTCCATTAAAATACAACATGGCTTCTTGGAATACATTATAAATTGCTACTGGCTAATAGTATATGGAAACATGAAGACTCAGAATACAAAATAATTAGGAGGAATGGTTCTGCCACTTCTCCCTGAACCCATCCAGTGTGAAACAAGGCTGACATGCATATGGTACCGTAAATGACTGGGAGGTCTTATGAGTAATCATATTGGAGTGTGTATGCTGCAAAATAACATTGTGCTTTATTTTTGCCTTTAAGTAAAAGGAATCTGAAATGAAACTATCTTTATTTCAGATATTAATCAGCCTCATAAACGTAAAGCTAACTAGAGGCATGAAGTAATTATGACTGATTGGTTTCAAGACTCAATTGTACTACAGACTCTTTCTGAGAATTCAGATGTGCACTCATTGAAAGTGATACGTGGTCTTTTGCCCAGTATGTTGTGGAGACATAAACCACTGACTGGTGGGGAGAAGGACTCCCGGCCTCAGATGAGGTCTGAACTCTACAGCAAGTGGAGTCCTCCACCCTCAGAAGGTGCAGGACCTCTTGAAGAAATTGAACTTTATGAAGAGATTCTGATATTAATGATGTATTGAGTATCTATTGTGAATTCCCAGCCTTGTAGACTCATTAGTGGCATTTATTTACCTTATTTAACTTCCCCAAGAAATCACTAAAGTATCATTCCTCGCTTTCATGGAAGAAAACTAAGGCTTAGGTTAAGTAACCTCTAAATCGCTCAACTTTTGTGATGCATGAAGAAAAAAAGGATTCTAAACCTAACCCAAACAAAAGACATTAGATAGACAACTCTGAAGCTCAAAAGACAGGTTAGTACTGGAGATGTAAATGAGGAAGGCATCATTTTTATTGGTAGATGTTTAAAAATACATGAAGCCTTACCGTCTGGCAAAGGCAAAACTGTAAGGACAGAAAAAAGATCGTTGCTTGCCAAGGACTAGAAGTGGGGGAGAGTACTGACAACAAAGCAGTATGAAGGAGCTTTTTTGGGGGGTAGTGGAAATATTCTTTTGCTTGGTTGTGGTGGTGGTAACAGGACTATATGTCAAAATTTATAGAATTGAACACTGAAATAGGTTGATTTTACTATATGTAAATATCACCTCAATAAACCAGTCTTAAATAAAATCTAGGTAAACAGTGGGCAAGTCACCTAGACCACATGTCCTGTGAGTAGAGGACAGGAAGTGAGACGAGATCAGAACCCTGGGATAGCTGAACAGATGGGGAGAAAAAGAGAAGTCTGTGAATGAGCACTAAAAGGGAAAACCAGGATGCTCTAATGTCCAGGACATCAAGAGAAGAAAGTATTTCAAAAAGGAGGGGTGATCAACAGAGAAAAAATGCTGCAGAGTCCAAGTAAGATCATGTAATTGTTTATTAGGAGGCCAGTAGTGACCTTGGTGAGAGCAGTTCAAGTGATTTCAGATGAGAAATCTGTTAACGTTAAAATTGGTGTTCCCTGTGGACCAGCACCACCTCCTCATCCCCTTCCCTTCCTCCTTCCTATCCTCCCACCACCTCTCCCCCTCCTTTTCTCTCTCCTTTCAAGATTTTATTCTTTGTGTTCAGTTTTCAGAAGTTTGACAATAATGTGTCTTGGCTTTGATTTCTTTGGGTTTATTTCATTTGGGGGTTGTTTAACTTCTTGGCCTTTCACCAAATTTGGGAAATTTTTAGCCATCATTTCTTGGAATATTTATTTTAATTGTATACCCTTTTCTTCTCACCATCTGAGGCTTCAATGATAGAAGTGTTGGGTCTTTTGTTGTTGTTACACAGGTCCCTGATGATTTTTTTTAAGTCTATTTTCTCTCTGTTCAGATTGGATAAATTCTATTGATCTACCCTCAAGCTTACTGGTTCCATCCTTTGTCATCTCCAAACTCATTGAGCTCACTGAATGAGTTTTTTATTTTGGCTATTGTATTTTTCAGCTCTATAATTCCCATTTTGTTCTCTTTTATATCTTCTATTTCTTTGCTGAAGTCTTCTATTTTTTTTTCATTTGTTTCAAGAGAGTTCATAATTATTTGTTGAAGCATTTTCCTTCCCATTTAAATCTGTGTCAGATAATTCCAATATCTAATTCATCTTGGTATTATTATGTGCTGTTTTTTCTCATTCAAGTGATTCTCCTGCTTCTTGTTGTAATAAATGATTCAGTTGTAACCTGGACATTTTGACTATTGTGTTAGAAGACTTTGGATTACATTTAAATCTTTTTCTTATGCAGGCAGTCACCCTGTTTGGGTTTAGTGCTTGGGTCCTGGCCTACTTTTGTGGGCTGGGGTTCCAGTGACAATTTAGTTTTCTGAGCTCTCCTGAACTACTCTGTATGTGTGCTACCCAAAGGCCACTCTGCCAACCAGCATGCTATTCCACACTTCAGTTCAATTCTCAAACTTTTTGGTGAGTTAATGTCCATCAGTTTCATGTGTGAGTCAGCAAATTCTCGTGCATATTTAAAGAATTCCTTTCTTTAGCTCCCTACTGTCTAAGATCACCTCTCCATTCTCTGGTTGAAAAAGTGAGGGACACTGCTGTTGGGAAATCCCACTCAGTCCCCACTGATACATGCTGGCAGGGAGGGAAATGCCACCCAGGACTTCCAGCAGGTGGTAATTAAGGGGCAGAGGTGAAAGTCCAGACTCCCCACTTGGACTCCACCAGTGCAATACTGAAGGTGAAATGGGAGTACCACCCTGGCTCAGTTGCTGTCACCATGTGAGGGGCAGAAATCCAAACTCCCCATTTGGTCTCTACTGACATTATACAAGCAGGGATGATTCATTATGTTTTATTGGGGTAGAGTATTGCCAAAAAGGATTTTGTCCTGCTTTGCTGCTCCTTAACTGGGTCCTTTGACTATAGGGAGCAGGTTTTAAGTGTTATTTTTTGTGTGCATTTCTTTTTTCTTTATTTACTCCCTCCCCACCCCCCACTGTACCTGTTGGTGGTTCCAGTTTGCAGACTTCTCTAGTTTCAAGTCCAGAATATATGGGAGATAAAAAGAAAACCTAGAAAACACATTCCTGTGTAGTTCCGAAATTCTGAAGTTGCTAGGTAGTCTTCTTGCCTCTTTCAAGGTTTCATAGTCCTCTTCCTGGTAGCTTAGTGTTTAGGATTCGGCACTCTCAACATGTCATAGTCCTCTTATGATTGTTATATTATGTCCATGACTTTTAATTATACTTAGCCAGGAGGAGCAGGGAGAACTAAGTCTTCTCCACCTTATCCAGGCTGAAAAGTCCTCACTTTTTCTTAAAGATGGGAGAAAATAATTTATTGCTGATGACAAGGTCTAGAAATTGAAGATCAAAAGATAATAAGGAAAAGAGATTGAGAGCAGAGGCAGAATGATTGGCCTTACACACAAAAAGGGAGATTTCATCCATGGAGACCAAATTTTTTATTATAAAAGCAGAAAAGGAAGATTATAGAATTGTTTCAGGAAGGGGCTTTTCCAGTGGGTTTGGTGTATGCAAAAGGATGTGAGAGAATTAAAGATGCTAAAAGATAGTTTCTTCCTACCCATTAGTCTGGGTTGAAAAAGGAAGGTAGTTGATGTTAAGACAGAATTGACTGGGTAAAAATAGAGGGATGTCCCCTGACAAAGATGTCCACAGTCTAATTCCCAAAAACTGTGAATATGTTACCTTCCATGGTAAAGGGGACTTCATAGTTGCTGTTAAATATTTTGAGATGCGGAGATAATCCTGAATTATCTGAATGTTCCCAATATAATTAGAAAGGTCTGCACAAGAGGGACACAAGAGGGTCAGAGACTGAAAATGAGATGCGTGATGAAGGAAGCAGTGGGTGAAGTGATCTGCTTTGAAGACAAAGGCAGGAGCCAGAAGCCAAGGAATGCAGGTGGCTTCTAGAAGGAGGAAAAGGGAATTCCTTCTAAAAGCCTCAGTAAGGAACCAGCCCTGCTAACACCTTGATATTAGCCCAGTGAGACTGATTTCAGACTTCTGGCCTTCAGAAAGTTAAAAAATATATACACTGTGTTGCTCTAAGCCACTAAATTTGTGTAATGTGTTGTAGGATCAACGTGAAACTAAGATAATTAAACAGCAGGGTAGGGTGGAGGGTGAAAGAAGATTTTCAAGGTCGGAGCAGGGGGCAGAGGAAGAGGAATTAGTTTATGATTTCTACAGTGGAGTGTTGGTAAGGTCCAGGGTCTGGTCATGGGAGTGGAGTGAGGCTGAAAGCCATTTTACTGAATTAACTTTTTCTTTTAACTATTTAGTGTTTTTTTAAAATTGATAATGCATATAGCATAAAATTCACTCTTTTAAAATGTACAATCCAGTGGTTTTCAGTATATTCACAAGGTTGTGCAGCCATCACCAGTACCTAATTCCAGAATTAAATACTTAGTTTTGGTTCAGCAGTATTCATTCTGTTTTCATGTATTACAGCATTTTAATGAATATTTCATAGGAAACTGAGAGGCATAAGAAGAATATTTTCATGAGAGTATATTTTTTGGGCATGAAGAGTTCTTCTGAACATGTTATTTCCCCATTTGAGAAGATGATACACTTGGCCAAATGAAGACTTACCTACTATTGATTTGGCCAGGTGTGTGAGTGTGGTGGTGATAATGGTGGGTCTTCTTAATGGAAGGCAGACTGCAAAGGGGAAAGGCACACCTTGGCCACAGAGCTTCCCTTGAAGGTCAGGCCCAGGAGACTATGGGGGAGTGTGACCCTCAGCTCCAACAGCCACCAGGAATACTGGGACACATCCCCTTTGCAGCAGCTCTTTGGAGAAAGATGAATGTCTGACCTCACACTCAATCATGGGACTCTCACACCCTACCAGTCGCCCCCTGGATCCCCCATAGAAGTCAGTTCTCTCAGTTCACTGCAACTTAGTCCCTTGCAGGATTATTATAGATGAACCAGTCATCCCTTTCCCTCCCAGGGCCCTCTCCTTTACTGGGTGGCTCTTCTTTTGCTTCCAGAAGATTTTTTTAATAACACATAAATCATTAAGTAGCAAACTTGACCCGACCTGAACTGATAGGAGGCTGTTTATGTTCTTTATGTCATTTAATGTGAATATTCGGATAGCATTATAGAATAATCATGTTGGGTATTAGATAATACGTGATATTACATATGAAATTACCTTTCCAAATACTAAAAACTCTGAACTCACACAAAATAAATGTAGCCATATGGATTTTAGATAAAGATGTGGACCTCTCATTTTACACCCGCTACTTACCCCCTGCTATATAGGGCCTTTTTCATCTCCATATTCCCTATGATCCCCTGCACACAACAGACCCTCAATAAGCTTGGTTGAATACCAGCCACTTGGTTGAATGCCACTTAGTCTTATGCTGTCACTGGGGTTGGGGACAGTTTGTTTTAGGTTCGGATACTAAATTAACATTACCAGGCTTGAGAGTCGAAGTCCTGCTGACCAAGGGAAGCTATTCTGCGGACTGAGGTTAACTGTGAACACGGCCAGAGGCTGAGATAGAAAATGGCAACACTGTGCCCTTCTGGAAAGGGACAGGTATCACCAGAGAATGGGAAGGTTCATTTGCCGAGGCTGCCTCACGCTACCTAGACAGGCTGCCCATGGCTTCTCTAACTCTAGAAAGAAGGTTCTTCCCTAGACCACAAAAAGGCAGGACATAGTCTACCTAGGTAGGGAGAAACACTTCTTGTTTGCCCTGAAACAGAGATTTGGACTCTATGGGAGGGATTGAGGCCTGCAAGGCCAAAAATGGAAATGTCTGCTTAGTCCCCAGAATGCCCTGCATCAGGGCTTTGAGACCAACCCTCTCTTGATCCCCTGTGGGTTCTCACTGTGTGACTTCAGTTTGACACAATTATGAAGCTATTTCATGCCTCTTCCCATCAAAGCCATAATGAGAAAAAAAAGGCCCCACAATAATTTCTGCATATTTTGATAACAAAGGAAATGGTTGTTGATGATGATAATAAAAACTGCTGTTCACAAATTTGCTCCCTTTGTTACCATTTATAAAAGAGACCTTGTATCACGAGCTCATTAGTAGCTGAACTTTATTGTGTCAAAGAAAATGGAGTCAAGAGAGATTATGTTTCATCTTTAATATGGCTGTTCAACAATGCCATTATCCTGAATTTCAGATTAATTTAATTGAACCTTAATGAATAAAATTGGTTGTTTTATGCAATTAGAATCCCATTTAAATGGTTTAGAAAATGAATAGGATGGGAAATGTGGTTGACTTGATTTTCCTCAAGACTGATTCCCTAGGCCTCTTTCTGCCTCTGGGTTTTCTCCCTCCACTGAATGAAAGACTAATATTTTTGTAATTTAAAAAGACTTTTGAGTTGCTAGGTTTTTTCCTCAGGCAAAACAAAATGCCTGGGACCATCAAGGAGGTGGGGGAGGGGGGCAGAGGGAATTGGCTAATGGGAACCAGTTACAGAGAGCTAAGGTAGAAACACTTTCCCAGCCCAGTGTGGCCCAACCCTTTACTCACCTGAGATCCCATTCTGAGATGACAAAGTGGATATTGGGGAACATCTAACAAAAAAGGAGGGATGGGCTTTACAGTCAGCTCCCCTCTACCACTTAATAACCTTGTGACTTGGTGTTTGTCTCTTGACACTTGAACGTCAGTTTCTCCATCTGTACAATGGGATTTATAATGCCTATTTCCTCACAGTATGTTAAGCATTCAGTGAAAGAATGTATATAAAGTATTTGGCATTTTGCCCAGCTTCAAAAGGGAAGCGGCTGTTATTAATATTACTATTCCTTATCATCATCACCATCACCATCCTCCTCATCTTTATCTTCAATCTTGCAACCTCTTGGGACCTTACTTGATGTGCTGAAGCCAATACAACCCACCTAACTTAGGTTAGTGTGTCTGGTCAACAGTAAGATTTCCCAAGTATTATCTTAACTGGAAGAAGGATGCGAGATGAGAAAGCCAATTTACTTAGGTGGCTGGGAGGATTGGCACATATCTAAGGGAGAGCGGCAGAAGCTGGTAAGATTTGATATGGAGGAAGGGCATGGTCACATGAAATTCCTGCAGAGAGTCACAGAAAACTGCTATCAAACTCCCCAATCTGTGATGTGAGAGAATTAGGCCATCCCAATGGACCTTTTCAGCTCTAAAGAGCTTACGATTCTACAACTCCTATCGCCTTTCCTGCTTAATGGACTACATTCCAATGAGCCAGCCCTTGCCAAGAAACTCTTCCGACTTGCATTAGGACTGCTGAAGCTTCCTGCTGAATGTTCCCTACCAGCATGAGTGTTGACTCAGTGCTTTGGAATGTGGCTTCCTGAGACACAGCAGAGGTGAGAAAGGACCAAGGGGATTTGGCACAGCCTTAGTAAACATAACCTTCCCTGTGCAGCAAAGCATTGACAGAGGTGAAGCAACAGAAAATCAAATTACTCTGTTCCCCTTGGTCTCATCAACCTGAAGGTTTAAATGGGTTCTCAGTGAAAATTTAAAAAACGGTATTACTTTTGTTTTAAGTACAAGATGCTATTGCAATATTCCAGTCTCCTATCAAATGCTCCCCAATTATTTCTGAACATCCCCAAAGAGCATCTTGTGCTCATAAATAAATCCTTCTGGTTTCCACATGGTGACTGCTATTTTCCTTCAATATAACTTCGAGCATGTCAGCTTCCTCAGCTGTCACTGCCCTCCAGGGCGAGGGACAGGGCCTTTCTTCCGTATCCTGTTGATATTGCTGAAGCTACCCTCATGCTATGTCCCCCCGTAATTGTCTGAAAATCCCTTTTTAAAATTTTTGAGCATGACCTCTAAGATCGTAGGCTTACTCTGTTTTGATCCCATTATTAATTTCTTTCTCGTGTTTGGTGTGGCAAAGACAGACAAGGGGAGGATATCCTCTCATATGAGAGGACCAATCAGATACTCCTCTGGTCTCATTCCTGAGGGAGAAACTTTAGGTGAGGTTTGGCTGTAGCGGACTCAGCTTTGTGACTTGCGATCAGAATCTGATCTGATACCACCCTAGGCCTTACATGCTTACCACGACACAGGAGAGCCCATTCAGATTCCATAGACTTTTGGGGACCTTAAGGGTGCCTGTCCGTGGAGCCACAAACTCGAACTCGACTGGCAAGCCTGGCCTAGCCACACATTCACACACACATACATACCAGAGTCTATTACATTCTCTCCCACAAAATTCTCTACCTGTGAGACCTATTAAGGCCTCTGGGGATTGATCAGGTCTCCCTTCCACCCTTTTGGGTGTGCCTGACTTCTTTGGGGCCCCGGCCTTAGCAGTTCCGATGTCTGGTCCAGGTCCTTACCTATCATGTCTCTTTGAGTCCGGTGGGAGCAATGGAGCAGGGCGGCCAGAGACAACCGAGAAGGAGACTGCTGAAATTCAGGCAGGACGTGCCTTCTCCCTTGCTATCCCTCACTCTGTCACTGCCTCGCTGTTCTCCCAAACCGGTGGCAACAATGGGCCAGTGCAGTTGGGTTTCCTGGTTAGGGAACCAAGTATGTTACAGAACCAGGCTGGAACGCTGGCAGAAAAACCAAGCGGCACTCGGAGATCTTGGTAGATTGGAGATTTATTTAACACTGGTGGGCTCAGAGGAGACTGTTTCTCCAAATGTCTGAGCCCGGAATACAAGTGGGGAGGGTAATTTATAGTCATCAGCTTCCATATCTGTGGGTTTTCACACACACAGCAAAGGAAGAAGAATCTGGAGGAGGGGTCTCTAAGCTAGAGACCAGAGTCTGTTTTAGCCCCGCCATCCATATTTGGTGTACTTTACTTCTCCAAGATTACTTCAGTTTGGGTGGTTTTATTGTGGGAATAAGAGGATGCAAAACGCAGCGGTGGAGCTGGGCCCTACAAGGCTCTCGGGAGAATCCGGGCCTTATGGATATGAACATGGCTGGAATCAGGAATGTTCTTGGGACCTGTTTCGTCTGTTGGGCCCTCACCCTCTGTTCACTGCTCTTTAATTTTTTCTATCATCTGCATCTGATGATGCATTTTTCATCACTGATCGTTAATTTCTTTCTATCATGGCTTATGGTGCTGGCCTTCACCGGTTCATGTTTTTAAGCTTCTTTTCCCCAAACCACTGACTCTCCAAATGTCCAGGCCCAAATCATCAGAAGTAAGTTTGCTGAGGACATGAATTTTGGTCTCTTTTGTTTATTAATATATTCATAGAACTTAAAAGACTGGCTCTACCACAATAAATGTGTAGCTTGGGGCAAGTTAGTTAGGCTCTCTGCACCTTGGGTTTTTTTTTTAACCTTCAAAATGGGGATGCTAATAGCAGCTAACTTACAGGGCTGTTACAAGAAATTAATATTATAAAATATTAGTGTCTGGCACAGAGTACATTCAATAGAAACATTTGTTAAATAAAACTTAAAGCAGTTGGGGCACCTGGGTGGCTCAGTCAGTTAAGTATCCAACTTCAGCTCAAGTCATGATCTCATGGTTCAGGAGTTCAAGACCCACATTGGGCTCCAAGCTGATGGTGCAGAGCATGCTTGGATCTTCTGTCTCCCTCTCTGCCCCTTCCCGCTTGTGCTCTCTTTCTCCCAAAATAAATAAATAAACATTAAAAGAAAAAAAAAAAAACCTTAAAAGCAATAAAACGTCAGGGCTCCTGGCTGGCTCAGTTGGTGAAGCATACCCCTCCTGATCTTGGGGTTATGAATTCGAGACCCACACTGGGTGTAGAGATTACTTAAAAATCTTTAGGGGCACCTGGGTGGCTCAGTCAGTTAAGTGTCCAACTTCAGCTCAGGTCATGATCTTGCAGTTCATGAGTTTGAGCTCTGTGTCGGGCTCTCTGCTGACAGCTCAGAGCCTGGAGCCCGATTTGGATTCTGTGTCTTCCCCTCTCTCTGCCCCATCCCTCCACTCATTCTCTGTCTCTCTGTCTCTCAAAAATAAATAAAATATTAGAAAAATTTAATAAAAATCTCAAAAAAACAATAAAATGTCTACACATAGTTGGTGCTAAATAAATATTTGTTGAATTGATTAAATAAATTTCTTGAAGAATTAGATTGGCTTAATTGCCCCTTCCCTATTTGAGAACTCTTATTACAGGCTTCCTCACATTCTGCCTTCACCTCTATTGACTACTCTTGGGTTAGGTTTCCACTCTAGGCCATTTGCTGGGCTGAGAGTTTGAAGTTTTGTGTTGCCAGCAAAATGACTTATATAGAAGAAATTCCTTAAAAGACGGCCTGGAAGTTGTAGGTACTCTGGGGCATGCCTGTCTGATCTGGTGAGGACCTCACACCATACTCAAAGTAATCCCTCTCATCCACTGGTTGAATTATTGTTTACAAATTCATGTACCAACTCCTTCCTTTGGGCAATTCTTTCCCAGAAGAGTTCTTGTCTCTCATGCTAAAATGCGTGTGCTGGCCTTTCCCATCGGCCTGCCAAATGGCTCAGGCTTCTTTTATTCTCAGTGGTAAACAAAATGCTGAGACTCTTGCTATACCACTATATTCTCTTTCTCCCTGTCCATTCTTTGAACTTTTTCAGCTCAGGGACTTTCAGGTTCTAGAAAAGAAGCCTCCTCCACTGCGCAGTAACTGTGCCTTCACACACACATACCTGCATTATGATGCCAAGATGCTCCTTTATTGACCTAAAGGGTTTTGTGTTTTATATTTTCTGGCTAGGCCACCTGAGAGCCAGGAATAACATTTCTGGGGCCTCCAACCAGATAACAAATACACAGTTTTTATTATTCTTCTCCTCTGGCTCCTAAGAGAGCTGAGTTCCACACGAGGTCCTAAGTTATCAGGCAGGATGTTTTTCAATCTAATTTTTTCAGGAAGTTGAGTTCCTGAAGTCCCACAAGCTGAAATGGAGCAGTCGGGGGAGCTGGCAATGAGTCTCCATTAAGTGAGTGGGCAGCCCAAGTAATGAGGGCAGAAGTGAGCTCTGCTGAGGGCCATGGAGAGGAGTGGAAGGGAAGAAACTATTAGCTTAAACTGTGGCAGGCCAGGATGGCTGCTGTCTAGACACCTGAATTGTTACATTCCAGTAACTGGCATTTGATTATCCCCACCTTGAGCCTGGGGGACCCCTCTAGACCACCTTCAGGACCTTTAGGGCAGTGGTTTTCAATCAAGCTACATGCCAGTGTCATCTAGGGAGCTATTTAAAAAATACAGATTCTCAGGCCACACTCCAGACTTTATAAATCATAATCTCTTGGAGTAAGGGCCCAAAAATCTTATGGTTCTTTAATCCTCCATAGATGGTCCCAACATGGACCATTATGGGCCATTCTGGGCACTATATGGAAAATGGATGCAATCCTATTGGGTCATACACTATTCTGGGTGAGTTATAAAAGCAGCAACATTACCACTTGGAGAATCCATAGACTTAAGGAAAAACATTTGGCTTTGACATTTTAAGGCCTGGGTTTGAGTCTCTCTGCCACAAGCTAGACTACTCTGAATAAGTCATTCAGTCTCTGTGTTATTCCTCATTTGTAAAATAAGGATTGTAACATCTGCCTTGTCCACTTAGAGTTGTTTCAGGGACCAAAGAGGATAATTACATGAAAATTATTTAAGTAGAAAACAATAAATTCATGATATAAAATCTATAGAGTAGTGTTATTTGTGTTCTCATGATGAATTTGTAATGAATCCTATGAAACAAATACCCCTTTGTGAATGCCTCCTCCCATTCTGCCCCATGCACAAAAAGTGCACAAGCAAGAAAAGTTTATTTAAACTCTTTACACTTTGATTATTTGGCCTACCAACAAGAAGCAATTACTAGCCAAGAAATGGAAACAACCTAATTTTCCATCAATTGAATGGATAAAGACGTGCTATGAACCTACAATGGAATATTATTCAGCCATGAGAAAGAAGGAATGAAAGTCTGTCATTTGCAACAACACGGGTGAAACTGGAGGGCATTACTGTAAGTGAAATAAACCAAACAGAGAAAGACAAATACTGCATGGTATCACGGATATGTGTGATAAATTTAAAAGAGTCAAACTCACAGAGAATAGAAAGTGGTAGCTTGTGGGTGGGGGAAATAGGAGAGGTTGGTAAAAAGGTACAAACTTTCAGCTATAAGATGAATAAGGTTTGTGGGTCTAATGTACAACAGGATGACCATAGTTGATAACGTGTTAAGTCATTGAAATTTGCTAAGAGAATAGAACTTAAATGTCCTCACCAAAATAATAATAATAATAAATGAAGTGATGGATGTGTTAATATGGTAAGAATCCACTCACAATATATATGTATATCAAATCACCATGATGGACATCTTAAATATCTTTTTCTTCCCTATTCTTAAGCTCAGTAAAGTCATAGTAAAATGATTTTTAATAGTATAAAAATACAAAGACATAGAAATGGGAGAGAAAAGAATATTTTAAAAAATGAAAGCTAGAAAGCCAAAGGATGGAAAAGGATTTGGTAGACTTAAGGAAGTTGATTCCTAAGCTGGCAGTGACAGAAAGCCACAGAGTAAACCACTGAAAAACATAGAACCCTCCTGTCCCTGCAAGGCTCAGGAATTAGTGATTCCATATACATCTAAAAGTGGACACGATGATAGGGCTGAAAATAGAAAAAATTGTTGAAAGATTAAGTACAAATTAAGGAACAAGGGACACCTGGGTGGCTCAGTCAGTTTACCATCTGACTTTGGCTAAGGTCATGATCTCATAGTTCATGAATTCAAGCCCCGCGTTGGGCTCTGTGCTGACAGCTCCAAGCCTGGAGCTTGCTTCAGATTCTGCATCTCCCTTTCACTCCCTCTGCCTGTTCACGTTCTTCTCTCTCTGTCTCTCAAAAATGAATAAACATTAAAAAAAATGAAAATAATAAAAAAAGAAAACAATGCAATGAGTACCCCCAAAGACCCAAGAATTTGTGTTTCCTATTGTCTGGAAATGGAGGTGAAAAAAGAACTGGAAATAAGAGTATATTCAAAGATTATTTAAGGAGACACTTTCCAATCTCTTGCATCAGGAGGACTGCCTTTTTCTGTCCCAAGAGAAAGCTGAAGTGTGATTTCTGCAAAGTATAAGACAGAGAACTGTGGGCTGGAGAACAGCAGGTAACTGAGAGTAAAACCACATTGGGAGCAAGATTAAATGAAAGATCACAGACTGACTGGGACTCTGCCTTCTTCCCTCACTTAGTTCTCAATGTTCTGGCAACTAAGCTTATATTCTACAGACAGGAGAGCGGAATCTAGTCTAAGAGAAAAGATTTTAAGATTCTGACAGTAGAGAATTCCCCAACAAAATGTCCCAAACATTTTACCCAACAGAAAAGCCCAGATGTGCCAATCACTTCCCTTGTGCCCTGAGCTTCTATTTGACTTGTGTGTGTGTGAGCAATCACTAAAGCATCTAATATGAAAGTCACAGACAAAACAAACAAGAAAACTCAGTTCGAGAAAATTGACTCTACTTAGAGAAACTTAAAAACAAACCCTTTAAACCCACCTACCATTAATAGCTTCAGAAAAACAACAAAAGATGCTACAGAAAAGAACATTCAAAGAACTACAAGTTCTTGAAAATTGGTATGAAGTTAAGTAAATCTCTAAAAAAAGCAATACAAAAGATAAAAGGAGAGACAGATGAAAAGATAAATAACTAGTGCTGGAATTTAAAGATACAAATAATTGGGTTTCCAGAAAGAGAAAACAGGTGAAGAAATCACTAGGGAAATAATTCAAGAAAATTTACCAAAATTTAGAGACAGAAACCTTATTTTATTTTATTTTATAATATAATTTATTGTCAAATTGGCTTACATGCCACACCCAGTGCTCATCCCAAGTGCCCTCCTCAATGCCAATCACCCACTTTCCGCTCTCCTCCACCCCCATCAGCCCTCAGTTTGTTCTCTATATTTAAAAGTCTCTTACGGTTGCCTCCCTCCCTTTCTGTAACTTTTTTTTCTCTTCCCCTCCCCCATTGTCTTCTGTTAAGTTTCTTAAGATCCACATAGGGGCGCCTGGGTGGCTCAGTCGGTTAAGTGTCCGACTTCAGCTCAGGTCACGATCTCACGGTCCGTGAGTTCGAGCCCCGCATCGGGCTCTGGGCTGATGGCTCAGAGCCTGGAGCCTGCTTCCGATTCTGTGTCTCCCTCTCTCTCTGCCCCTCCCCCGTTCATGCTCTGCGTCTCTCTGTCTCAAAAATAAATAAACTTAAAAAAAAATCCACATATGAGTGAAAACATATGGTATCTCTCTCTGACTGACTTATTTCACATAGCATAATACCCTCCAGTTCCATCCATGTTGCTGCAAAATGGCCATATTTCATTCTTTCTCATTGCCAAGTAGTATTCCATTGTATATATAAACCACATCTTCATTATCCATTCATCAATTGATGGACATTTAGGCTCTTTCCATAATTTGGCTATTGTAGAAAGTGCTGCTATAAACATTGGGGTACATGTGCCCCTATGTATCAGCATTCCTGTATCCCTTGGGTAAATTCCTAGCAGTGCTATTGCTGGGTGATAGGGTAGTAGTCCTTTTTTAAATTTTTTGAGGCATCTTTACACCACACTGTTTTCCAGAGCAGCTGCACCAGTTTGCATTCCCACCAATAGTGCAAGAGTGTTGTAGACTCTAAATCTAAAGTTCTCTTTTGGCCAGCCAAAGAGTGGGATGCAGGATTAAAGCGAGAGATGGCTAATGTCCAGGAAAAAAGAGCCCTGAATAAGGGTCCCCCTTGCCCCGTTTTTATTAGGATCAAAAGGCTTACAAACATGGCAGTGGACGTGCACATAGAGACAATGAATCTGTGAACATTAATTTGTGCAAGTGAAGGAAAGGGGGTCTTGAAGATATTCGGGGTTAGGGGTTTGGGTTGATACAAAACAAAATCCGGGTTCTGGGCAGTTGGGAGGAAGGTTGTTTACAGCAGACATGAGGTATCACTTCTGTTTATTTTAGCTAGCCTAGGGGATAAGACAGGGGAAATAACCTCAGAGTTAACAAGGCACCTTTCCTTTTGTTAATCATCTTCACTCTGAGCTGCTATACCTGCAGTGCAGCGGTCTCTAGCCCAATTTACCCGTTTACCTAATTTGGCCCTTTCTTCCTGTGAAAGGAGATTTCTGCCAGAGTACTAAATTGGGGGTGCTTCCACCCTGAATATTTAACCTTGTTTATTTCATATACCTATGTATTGGGCATCTGTGTGCCCTTATTTTTAGACCTTTGCCCCTCCCTCTCTATTCTGGGGGCTCTGTACCTCCTCTCTATTCTGGGGTGCCTTTGCACCTCCCTATTCTTGGTTGCTTTGTCTTGTTTACCCAAACTCGGGTGTGAGCATCTTATGGCTTTGTATTTCTTTATGTCTTGTTAACCCATTGGTGTAAGCCTGGGGGATTCCTAAGCTTATTCCTTACACAAGAGGGTTCCCGTCTCTCCACATCCTTGCCAGCATCTATGGTCTCTTGATTTGTTCATTTTAGCCACTCTGACCAGCATGAAGTGGTATCTCAGTGTAGCTTTCATTTGTATTTCCCAGGTAATGAGTGACATTGAACATTGTTTCATGTGTCTGTTGGCCATCTGGATGTCTTCTTTGGAAAAGTGTCTATTCATGTCTTCCGCCCATTTCTTTACTGGATTATTTGTTTTTCAGGTGTGGAGTTTGGAGGTGGAGGTGTGTTCAGGTTTGGAGTTCTTTATAGATTTTGGATACTAGCCCTTTATCCGATATGTCATTTGCAAATATCTTTTCCCATTCTGTTGGTTGCCTTTTAGTTTTGTTGATTGTTTCCTTTGCAGTGCACAAGTTTTTGTTTGTTTGTTTGTTTATCTTGATGAGGTCCCAATAGTTCATTTTTGCTTGTAATTCCCTTGCCCTTGGAGATGTGTCGAGTAAGAAATTGCTGTGGCTGAGGTCAAAGAGGTTGTTACCTGCTTTCTCATGTAGGGTTTTGATGGTTTCCTATCTCCCATTCAGGTCTTTCATACATTTTGAGTTTATTTTTTGTGTAGGGTTTAAGAAAATGGTCTAGTTTCATTCTTCTGTATGTTGCTGTTCAGTTCTCCCGGCACCATCTGTTAAAGAGACTGTCTTTTTTCCATTGGATACTCTTTCTTGTTTTGTCAAAGATTGGTTGGCCATATATTTGTGGGTCCAATTCTGGGTTCTCTATTCTATTCCATTGGTCTATGTGTCTGTTTTTGTGCCAATACCATACTGTCTTGATGATTATAGCTTTGTAGTAGAGGCTAACATCTGGGATTGTGATGTCTCCCACTTTGGTTTTCTTCTTCAATATTACTTTGGCTATTCAGAGTCTTTTGTGGTTTCATACAAATTTTAGGGTTGTTTGTCCTAGGTTTGAGAAGAATGTTGGTGCAATTTTGATTGCTATTGCATTGAATGTGTAGATTGCTTTGGGTGGTATTGACATTTTAACGTTATTTATTCTTCTAATCCATGAGCATGGAATGTTTTTCCATTTCTTTGTATCTTCTTCAATTTCCTTTATAAGCTTTCTATAGTTTTCAGCATACAGATCTTTTACATCTTTGATTAGGTTTATTCCTAGGTATTTTATGCTTCTTGGTGCAATTGTAAATGGGATCAGTTTCTTTATTTCTCTTTCCGTTGCTTCATTATTGGTGTACAAAAATGCAACCGATTTGTGTACATTGATTTTGTACCCTGCAATTTTGCTGAACTCATATATGAGTTCTAGTAGACTTTTGGCAGAATCTATTGGGTTTTCCATGTAGAGTATCATAGAGACAAATTTTAAATGGTAAAGACCAGTTGAGCTCAGTATTCAATAATGAAAAAGAGCCATACAAAAGTCCTCATTTTGGAATTTCAGAATTATAGATAAAAAAATACTAAGAGCCCTAAACAAAACAAAGCAAAACAAAACAAAGCAAAACAGAACTAAACAAAACTAAGAGCTCGTGTAAGCTTCCAGATTTTATATGAAGAACCGACTATTAGAATAGCATGAAGCTTCTCAGCAGCAATAATGAAATCTAGAAGACCAGAGAGTAAAGAGTCAAAATTATTTCCAACCTTGAATTCTTTATCCAGCCAAACTACCAATTTAGCTTGAAACAGTAGACATTTTCCAGATTTACAAATACCTATGTCTCATGTGCCCTTTCTCATAAAGTTACTGGAGAATGGGGCCTTCCAAAATAACAGAGTATACAAAAACAGAAAGACATGGCTTGCTAGTTATTCTTAGTTTGCTTCTTCAGTTCTATTCTTGATTCTTTTCAGTGCCCAGATTACTGATCTCTATGTACTACATTACTTGGCTTCCATTGCTAGCTTATTTTCAAGTGGGTTTACCACTAGAGATTCTGGCAGATCAGCAGGAAGAAACTGAGGTGGTAATATTTATTCCTCATGCTTCCTCTCTGCTGGTCTCAAGTTGGTCAGATGCTGTCTTCTACCTAAGACCACGAACCCCATTGGATGACCTCTCTACCACAGCTGCAGCTCTACCCAGGTTCAGATAAGTTTATTCACTTTGCTATTATGGATTTCTACTGCTTTTGTGTAGGAGATCTTGAGATAAACCAGTCCAGATTTGAACAGGTCAAAAGGCTCTGGGAGAAGTTTCATGAACATGAAAAGACTCTTTAATGTGCTTGAAGGTATTGAGGGGAGAGATACACAACTGGAGGTCAGATTTGGGTTGAATTAGTGTCAAGAGCATAAAAAGGAAGCAAATGTAAAACTATACAAATATTAAATTCAGGAAAGACAGAAAGCTGTGCTGGAAAGGAAAAGTAATTGTATACTATGTGGCTCTGCTACACACTTATAAAGGCAATAACATAAATGAAATTTATACAATTAAAATCATGATAGGACTTAGAATAGAGGGAATAGAGGGGGGCAAGAAATGGTATGTTGGTTGCTGAGAGCTGATGGTAGTGGTGGTAGCCAATGAAATTTATATTCTCATCTTCCTCAGTGGCAAGTCAGTAACACCTAGAAATAAAAACTAAAGAACTAATATAATATAAATGGCAGAAATCATCTCTAAGCAGATTATCTAAACAAATACCTAAACTATTTATTAAAAGAGGTGAAAATAATTGCCTTTGGGGAAAGAGAATAGTGAGGTGGGGAATTGCTGGCTTTATTTTTATTTCTTTATTTTTAAACAAGACATTCAGACTTATTGCCTCTAAACTATGGCCAGGTGTATATTTGATAAAAATAAAACTGATTTTTCTTTAAAAAGGAAAAGCAACTAAGTTTTCAATTCTCTCTTTTTATTTCCACCTGAAATACTAGAACTCCCTAAACTCCAAAGGTGCCTTCCAGAACTCAAGACAAAAAAGGTCCCAGAGTAAGGAGTAAGGAGGTAGAGAGGATTGGAACATTTTGTGTGGGATACCATTTAACTGGGATGGCTAATGATCTGCCAGTGACAGAGAGAGGGAACAGATGGACCTGTACCCAAGGAAGCTCAAAGTTAAAATAATCAAAGAACCCAAGCAGAACAGGCTGAACCATTCTAGACATCAAGAGGTAACCCTAGAGGAAGGATCCCCGGAATTGTACAGAGGGTCAAGTTCCTTTAGCAGGGTCTCAAATCTGCTGCCAAGTTCTTGGTAGCTAAAAACCAGAACTGGGGCATGAACTGTTACATAATCTTTATGATCAGAAAGAATTATGGAAAGTTCCTCAGGGAAGACGGAAGAGCTTTTCTTAGTAAATTCTAAAGAAGTATCCTATGTGGGGCTCTTACAGGAGACATTCAGTGATGTAGGTGACGAGGCCCTCAATAGTGCTTCCACCAGAACTGTAGGGATGAGTTGCCTGTGCCTCCTTTGACAAATGCCCAGGGGAGAGAGCTTTGCAGGGGTTAATGTAGACTGGATGTGGGGCTTGATCAGAGAAGTGCCCAAAGATGTCTGGCTTTGGGGTTGACTATCAAAGACAGAAGAATACGTTTAAAAAAATATGAGAAACATGGAGACTGGTGTGAACAGCAAATGAAGAAGATATTGGGAGCAGTTTTAAAGCCAGAAAAGTAAAGCAGGAAAGTGAGAGGAGCATCCTGTGGGTGTGAGGATAGCCAAGATGTATCAAGGCTTCCAGCAGTGGAATTGATAAAAGGTTCAGATAGAAACATCTCTACTTCCCCAAGGGCTGAAATGGGAGAAGAAAAGCCATAGGTACCTTGGAACTAGTCACTGAAGGCTTTAGCCTGCTGTTGGGAATAAAGCACGTGGCCCAGGGTCTGATGACTAAGTAGGGGAGGCTTGTGTCCTATGTTCCTCCTCACTGTATTATACTCAGAGTATTCTAAACTTGGTAGAAAATTTGTTAGACCTTTGATGTGCTTATACTCTCAAAAGGAGACTTGAGAAAATAGGGATGCCTCTGAATTCACTAACCTTACATGTGCTGTAGAAGCTAAGAGGAAGACAAGTTATGTTCCAGTTAGATTGGAGAGACATCCTGGAGGAAGTGGCTTTAGAATTTAGGGCTTGAATGATGTGGAGGATGTTGACGTTGGTGATGACATTGACAGCCAAGGACTCAGGGGCAGAATAGATAACAGTGTGGGAGTGGTCAGACTTGGCCAGGGTGTTAGTTGTTTGAAGAAAGTTGAGAGATGAAGATTGAAAGCAAGGTAAGGACTTGCCTTGGACGGTCTTGAATTCCAGGACAGAAGAGCAGAAGGCATCAGTGGCTGGTATCAGCTCTCATAGACTACGGTAGGGGTACAGATCCAAAAGCGGGGTGGTAGTGGTGGTATATGAGTGTTAGGAATGTTACTTCTCTCTCCTGTGTCCATTGCCCAAATACCATTCCTAACTTCCAGGGCAGCTGACTATAATCTCCTTAACAACTGCCAACATTACTCGAATTCATACTAGGAATCCAGGCACAATACTGGGTGCCTTACATTTCTTATCTTCAGTCAATGAAGTAGGTACTATTTTAGTATAATTTTATAACAAGTGAAGGCTGTTAAAAGTTGGGCACTTTTGTTCAAAGTCACATAGCTAGTAAATGATGGAACCGGGTTCAGAACCCAGCCCCATGTGTTTTGTTCTTTAGCACTTAATGCCTTTATTTAAGTGAAGAAGCCCTTCTTTTATAGTATTACTTAACCCAAAGATGAGGGAGGAGCAGCTGCTCAGAAGATGCTTCTTGACCCTGACTGCCAGAGTAAGATGCTAGGAAGACCAGGCTGGCTCAGGCAAGGGGGACTCCTTCCCTGGAAACAAGGTGGGGCTCAGTTGCTAAGGGCAACAGCAATCCATGTCTCCCAGCTTGTTTTTCCTGTCCTCTCCCAAGCTCAGGAGACTCAACCAGGATCCTCTGAAGTCCTACTTCTGGGGACAGGGCCCAGAAGGGCAGATGGGTGTCTGCCTGCCACTGCTAAGTCTCTGGGAAGTGCCCCTCATTCTGCTCTTGGCTTCTAGGTATCTAGTTAGAACAGGGGCTAGGCCATACTAGTGTTCTTTAACTTTGAGGGGACTGCTCTTGGAGGCTGTGACTTCTGCAAGTCTAAGTTGATGCTGGCTGAAGTTTCTGGCATGGACAAGGGTGTCTATCTGCAAAGACATTAGCTCTGAGATGTTCTGCTCTCATTTCATGGGTCAGGGTGGTCAGGAGGGGGGGATGTGGACTCCTTGTGCTAATTCCTACTCCCTCACATGGAGCCTGGCCACAGGGCCATCTTTGTCAGCCAGAGAGAGAGCAGGCAATTACACAGGCTTTCTTCCCACCTCCATCATTGTGTCTAAAATTTCATTACCAGAAACCTATATACTTTCTGCCTTTGGAGTGTCCTATTAAAATTCAGATCCCCCTGGCAAAGACTATATTTTAAGTACTTATTACCTGACTTCTCAGCTAGGAATGTTTGAGTGAGATAATTATGGGAAACCTAGAGTCAGAACTTTAGGAGGATAGGATGGAGACGGGCTGGAGGAAGTGGGTTACTAGCAAAAGTGGAAGACAGGCATTGAATGAAGGATGTCAAGATACTTAGGAATAGCTCTATATGACTATGACAGTAAGAACATGTTCTACAGTAAGGGCAGGTTCGAAATACATTCATCAAAAACATTGTTAAGCCAGGAATACATAGGGAATTCATTTACCCACCCATTCCCCCATTCATCCATTTGTCTATCCTTAAAACCTATAACAAGGGCTTACTTTGTGTCCATTATTGGGCCAGGTGTTCTAAGAGTTACTTAGGTGATTTACATACAATACCTTGCCTCTAGGATTTTCTAGTCTGGTGGGAGATGAGATAAGATATATGTAGAAATGACCTCCAAACAAAATAGTAAGTGTTAAGGCTCAGCAAAACCTCCAAGTACTCCAGGAATTCTGAGGTGGGGCAAGCCCAGTGACACTGGGCAAAGCTTCCTGGAGGAGGACTCCTGGAAGAGTCAGGCCTTAAAGAGTATATAGGATCCCAGCACATGGAACCAAGAATGACATAAAGAAAGGAAAGGAGATAGAAAATTGCAGGGTATATTGAGGGGCTAGGAAGTAGCCTCTGTACCTTCACAGAGCTTGTGAAAGAAAGATTGGAGATAAAGCTGGAAGAGCCCTGGACTTGACTCAAAGGAGCCCTGAGGCTTTGACTCAGAGTGGACTTGGTTCCCAGGAAGGGGGTTGCTTTGCTGTTATGCCTGGGGATGCTTGGGAAGGGCTAGTGAGACTGGAAGGGACGGGGAGGGGAGGGAGGGAGAGACAGAGTCAGACAGGCCTGAGAACTCACAGCTTGTCTTGTTGCTTTGCTGAGAAATTTAGAGCAATTAGAAAAATTTAGAGCTATTTGGTTTTCTCTGCCTTCACTTTTTCCATCTCTAAAACTCAGTTTCTTAAGGGAAAATATTTAACATAACTAGGCCTAAAAACAGTTTCAAAACTTCCCGGGCTAGAGGCTATGGCCTTCATGGCACTTTGCAAAATTTTTTTAGCACTTGTGAGTTCCAGAGGGACAGAAGCAGTGTCTGTTTCATGTTTCCTGTGTCCTGCCTGGCATATAACGGGCACATCCCACCGGCTGGTGGAGGCTGAGGGTGGTAGAAGTGACAAGAGT
Organism: Panthera uncia; assembly: GCF_023721935.1. Taxonomy (NCBI): domain Eukaryota; kingdom Metazoa; phylum Chordata; class Mammalia; order Carnivora; family Felidae; genus Panthera; species Panthera uncia. The sequence goes on from NC_064807.1 coordinate 31,991,609, forward strand.
AGCAGGAGACCAAGTGATTCTTTCTATCCATGTGCTACATCTTGAATATAGAGCAGATTCCCAGTCCCAGAGGAGGGACTGAACTTGGGCAGGGGCAGCTGCCTGTTGAGAACTGGCTCAGGATGACCTGTAATAAGCCTACAGTCAGGGTACTGGGGTTAAGAGCTTGGTTTGTCATCATTTCTAACAGTGAAATTAATGTCCAAAAAGAGGGGATTGATAAAATAAATTATGGAAGAGGCATGCTCTGAAATATAGTGAGTCCATGGTATTGGCCTAAGTTTATTTATGAAGTAATATCATTATAATATAGCCAATTCATCAATAGATTTTAACATAGCATGTATAGTATAAGACTATTACAAATTTCTAAACGCCTCCTCTATTACAATTAGTAAATGTCCAGTGTCTTAGCAAAGACCCCTCACTCTACTTGTGCACAAAATTCTGTTCATTCCCCCTCTAGGGCATAGGTGCAGTCATTATATCCTCTTTCTGTCATTATCCTTCCTTCCCCTCCTCTGGATTATAACCATCACCTCAAAAATGTGCCATACTATGACTCATCCAAAATCTAAAATAAAATATGCAACCTTTTTTGACTTCCCCATCTCCTACCCATTACCTTGTCATCTCTCTGCTTCCTTTCATCACAAAACTTTTTCAAACAGTTATATTTGCCTCTACTTCCTCTCCACTCTTTCTTAAATTTACTTGGATCATGTTTTTGTTCCTACTGTTCCATCCAAACTATTCTCGTGATGTCATCAATACCAAATTTGGTTCTACTTTGTCAATCAAATGGTCAGTTTCCTCTCCTCATCTTATTTAACCTCTTAGCATACTTTGTTACTTTTCTTATTTGCCTCTGGGGATGTGAGATCCTCCTTGTTTCCCCTTAGTTCTCTGGCTATTCTTTCTTAGATGTTTTTGCTGATTCCCTTAATTATCCTTTTTTTAAAAATGTTGATTTACTTCTTTTGAGAGAGAACATGAGCTGGGGAGGGGCAAACAGAGAGGGAGAGAGAGAATCCCAAGCAGGCTCCATGTTCAGCATGGAGCCTGAATTGGGGCTTAATCTCAGGAACTGTGAGATCATTACCTGAACCGAAATCAAGAGTCCCATGCTCAACACACTGAACCACCCAGGCACCCCTTTCTTTACTTCTTAAGGTAAGTTCCCAGCTCTCTTTGTTTTTCTGTACTCTCTGTAAGGAATCATTCAGGTGCATGATTTTAAACACCATCTATACACTGAGAATTCCAGAATGATATCTCCAGTTTCAATACATCTCTGCTTGCATGCTTAATAAGCATCTGAAACTTAATTCCCCAAGTGGAACTTGTGGCTTTCACCACATCATGTGCCCCTTAGTGCCAATAACTCCTAAAGCCCCTCACTTCCCATTCAGATCATCTTGACTCCTCACATTCCACAGCAATGCATCATCAAATCTTGATGGTACTATCTGGAATTTGCTCTGCCAGCAACACCTTAAAACATTTCCTGAATCTGACTCCTTCTCATCAGTACACATCTCTCATCTAGCCTATGTGACCAATATCACTGTCTTTCTAAGCCAACCTGGTTTCGCTGTTTCTGTTTTTGCTACACAGCAGCCAGACTTGTTCTTTTAAGATATCCATCCCTGCTTACAACTCTCCACGGCCTCCACTGTACAGAATAAAACCCAAAGTACTTACAGTGTCCACAACGCCCTGGGATCTGGCCGCCATCACCTCTCTGACCTCTTTTCCCATCCTTGTCCCCTTATCACTACAACCTACCTGTGACAGCTTCTTTCCTATTCCTTGATCATGCCCAGAACATTCCTACTTTAGGTTTTTGGCATTTGCTATTTCCCCTGCCTGGGAAGTCCTCTTCTCTCAGATTCCTGAGATCTCTCAGATCCTGCTAAGCCTGTTCTCTCACTATCTTTTTGTAATTCTTAAATATTCCTTAATCAATGAAGTATTTTCTGACTTTTCATCCAATAAAATAATATTCCTCCTTTATGTTGCTTTATGTCTCCTGTTATAATCCATCGTGTATGATATAAGAGTTGTGCCCAGCTTCTTTGAAGATCATTCACATTAACTGCAGTGTGATTAGTTCCCCCTGGAAGTCTGCGGTGCACAACCTGCACCGTTGTATATGACATACATCTAGCACACATTATAGCATAAATTTATTTATTTATTTATTTATTTACTTACTTATTTTAAAATTTTATTTATTTATTTTGAGAGAAAGAGAGAGCATAAGCAGGTGAAGGGCAGAGAGGAGAGACAGAATCCCAAGCAGGCTCTGCACCATCATTGCAGAGCCTGATGTGGGGCTCAGACTCATGACCGTGAGATCACGACCTGAGCCGAGACCAAGAGTCAGGCACTTAACTGACTGAACCACCCAGGACCCCCTATTTATTTAGTTTCTGATTCCCCTTCTAGAATATAAGCTCCTCCAAAACTGGGACTTGGAGTACCCTAGCCTGTAGAACAGGACCCACAACATAGTAGATGCTCAAAAATTATTTGACTTATGAACTAATATCTGTCTATGTAGATGCAAAGGGGGAAAAAAGAAATAAAGAAATATACTAAATATTGATGGTGATTATATCTGACCAATGAAATTACATGTGATTTTTCACTGTTTTCTTTATCCTTTCCTTGGGACATATATATTTTAATAAGAATATATTATTTTTACAAAGATGCACATATTTTAGAGTCAGATAAACCTGAAGTTTAATTCTGACTCTACTCTTTACTTGTTGTGTAACCTTGGGCAAACTTATTACCATCTCTGTGTCTCTTTAAAATGGAGATACTATCTAGTTCATTGGGCTGTTGTGAGGATTAGATAAAATGTGTACATCAAAGCTTGGCACAGCAGTGTCTTAGTAAGTTGTGTTCTCTCTCCTGTTTATTCTTATTTTTATTATTATTCTTGAGGGGAGATCATTGAGATGTAGATAAAGGTCTCTAAGTCCTTGAACAAAGTGGTCTACATTCAACTGCAGTTGTTCTTCCTGATGGTGGGTGGGTGAAAGGGAATCATTGGGCGGAACCAACACCCAAGACCTTGCAGAGTGGTGAGTGAATAAAGGAGAAGCCAGGTCAGTGCCATTCAGATGTCAGTGAAGACTCGTCAATAGGGTTTTAACTTTTTTAAGGCTTCTATACCCCTATCTGTTTTCTTGTGCATTATAGCAGGAAAATGGGCTGGCAAGTGGGCAGGGAAGAGACAGAAGGGACCTTCTCCTTTATTCTTTACTGGCTTGGGAATGGAGGAAATCTGTGTGAAAGAACAATGATGCACTGGGAGCAATGGGAGCACTAGGGTCTGCTGGTGGGAAGAAACACTGCAGGGAGCTTGCAAGAAGACTAGTGTGCCTACCCTGGGACACAGGCCAGCACCAGCAAAACTCCTTGGCTTTGGTCCAGAGCCTTGGGCGGGTGGGGGGTGGGGGACACAAATTCCAATCTCATCATGCTATCTTTCAACTCAAACAGGGGAGATGACTTGTTAGTCATAGATTTATGGTGATATTTATCTTGGTCAAAACTCATGTTCATGTCCATCACAATGATGTACTTTATTGCTCACATGCTGGCTTTCCAGAGAGACTACCCAAGACTACCCAAGAGCCAGTGGTTAAGTTGTTAACTCTGGCAACTCTTCTGGCCTGAATCCTGCTACATCCCACCGTGGAAAGCTCAGTTAAATTAATTTAGAGTGAAACATGGAGGTATTCTCCTTTTTTCTCCTTTAAAATTGGGTAGATCAGTTGGTTCAGTGTCTGACTCTCCTTCTTGGCTCAGGTCATGATCTCATAGTTCATTGAGTTTGAGTCCCCTATTGGACTCTGTGCTGATGTTGAGGAGCCCGTTGGAATTCTCTCATTTTCTCTTCCCTTCACCCACTGATATGCACACTCTCTTTTTCTCTTTCAAAATAAATAAACTTTAAAAAAATTGGAACAAGCCTTAAGCAGGAAGATCCCTCTCCCTGAGCTCTGGCCCATCCTCATTCCTGAAAGATTTCCAGAGTCATTATAACTAGAAAATATCCTAAACTCTTAAACATAAGAGAAGAAACAAGAAGGACAAAGAAGGTCATTGGACCAAACCTCTAACTAATCAAGCTACCTTAAAATCCAAAAGATATCTCTTTCTAAGCCTTGAGCCCAAAATCTCTCTCTCTAGGCGTAAGTAAAAAGTAAAAGCAGATTTGGTTCTGGTTTAACTAGAGGCACTCATAGGGATCCTGTCTTGCAGTCTTCTGAATGCTTTTCTTGATGAAAAGGAGACAGGGCAAACTTTTTCCTTCCTAGGCCTCCAAGTCAGGTTTGAAAGAAATATCTATCATGGTGTATATCACATCCTTCCATTTTTCTGGAAGAAACAGCCCTATTTGGCACCATGCCTTAACCTGGCAGTAATGCTCCATGCCAGCTACATCTGATTGGACCAGGAGTGGGGGCCTGACCCAAGGGCAGATAAAACCTTGGCTAACCAGTGGCCCATGACTTGGTGTAGTACTAGAGACTCTGACGGGAAAAAGCAAGGGCAATGAGATTTTTGCCCTCTGGAATTTGAAATGGAGAAGATCTGAGGCTGAAAGTATGCATCTCACAAGACACAAGGGGTCATTAAGCAGCTGAAAATTGTATAAACCAAAATTATGAGAAGCAAAATGTGCAATATGGAGAAGATATATATTAAAGGTGCTGAGGCAGTTGCTGGGTCATTAGAAGAGGAGTGGACATAAGTAAATACAAACACTGTTACTCAGAATCACTTGCCCTTTGTGGAATTGTTTGTGGGTTTGATAGTTACAGTCATAACTTTGACCAACTCAATAATTGTCTTGTAGTAGAGAGACTAAAGCTAGTTTTGCCAGATCTTTCTTTTTTCTGCAGTACATATGAAAGGTGGTGTCAGTGTCCTGCCAGGGCCTCAATCTTCCAACAAACATAACTAGCACTTTCTTAGTGTTCAAAATCAATCTTGACAGTCTTGCTCTTCTCCAATCACCTCTGACCACTCATAAAGCTATGTTCCATCGAGCTCCTGTGAAGCTCACATGAAGGTGACAAGAGGGGTAGTTCCTGTTTTCCCTTTTTTGGCTCCATTAGCAGTGCATTTTGTCTACACTGAGTCAAAGCCTTACAATTAGAGAGGCACATTTTTCTCCCTTCCTGTGTTCCCATGGTCCTCCACGGGGAAGCCCTGGTGGATTCACATCCCATCAAGCACTTTTTACATTTGGTAATAGAACTCCCAGGGGTTACATGGGAAAGAATGCAATAGAGATCACATATTCTCAGTTTTATATTGAATCTTGGTTTTTGCCTTAGCTCCTCTAGTTTTTGCCTTTAATTAGATCCACAGAATAACCCCGGAAGTTGCAACCATGTGGAGATCAAAAGGGTCATTGGAGGTCATTTTGCTTTCCAGAAGAGTCTTAGCCCTAATTGGGAGAAAATTAAAAGATTATGGGATTCCTTCTAGTACAGAAGTATTCGGGGATACACACAAAAACAATTTAAATCTTTTAAAGGCCAAAGAAACGCGAAATTAAAAAAAAAAAAAAGATATTGCAGCTTGGTAGACATGGCAAATTTTGCCTGAGATGAAAGAATCAAGAAATGATCCCTGCCATAGACACATGGGAATCTGTGTAACTCATCAATGTTATGGCAAAAATTCAGTCATCATCCCATGAGGAACCTCTTCTTGTAGTTAATAAATTACAGCAAAAAAAGAATGGCAACTCCAAAAGTGCTTGGGAAGATAATCCCCAAATCATTTGGGACTATAAAACGAGCATCTTTTAGGGGCACCTGGGTGGCTCTGTTGGGCATCTGACTTCAGCTCAGGTCATGATCTCACAGCTTGTGAGTTTGAGCCCTGTGCCAGGCTCTGTGATGAAAGCTAGGAGCCTGGAGCCTGCTTCAGATTCTGTGTCTCCCTCTCTCTCTGCATCACCCCCGCTCACACTCTGTCTCTCTCTCTCCTTCAAAAATAAACATTAAAAGAAAATTTTTAAAAAATAAGCATCTTTTAACTTCAGATATATAATTAAGAGTAGCATTTTTAAAGAAAACTAAATATACATTATTAATATTTTTGCATTAAGGGATCTGTGAATATTTTATCATATAAAACTTAAAGATAATTTAGCCTGTTAGAATAAAAATATGTCTGATAATTCTAATTTAATACATATACTTCAGTTAATTTATTTTCGTTTATGATTTTAAATTGAAGTTACTTTATAAATAGTATTGGAACATCTAAAAATTAAGATTTAATTTGATAGCTTTACAGGGGTTAATTACTTAGTTTTATAAGCTAAATTAGACAATTGGTGTACTTAAAAAGGCTAGAGGATATTAATGATGGTGGATCTAACACCCACATAACTTCCTCTTTCCTGAAGTCCTACTAAAACTATAGCAAACGGATTTTTTTTTTTTAAACAGAAGCCCATAAGGATAGAGAGAAAAGGCAAGGAACAATGGCAATAAATTTTGGAAGCTGAAAACAGATAACTGTTAATTTACTTAGCAGAAACAAGAAACCTGAATTTTGAACCTGAAATGGAGAAAGCCAAGAATATCCTGATCTAAATCACAGAACCCTCAAAAGTCTTAGAGCAGAAACCAGGGAGGAAGGTGGGGGGTAGTGGTCAAAAAAGCACTGGTTGAAAGTATTCAGAGCCCTAGCTCATCCCCCATCATAAGCCTGTTGGTGATTGCCTCTCCCCTTCCCTAGCACAATGAACATGGAGTTTCTTCTCTGAGCAGAATCAAATAGAGGGGCTCCACACTGGAGAATAAGCCATAAGTGACAGCATGTGTGTGCCGAAGAAAGAGTAAATGAATATATGCATATGATGTGATGAGTGCTGAGACCCCCAAATCAACCCTTACCCCCAACCACCACTCTAGTCTTCCTTTCTCGTTCAGCTCCAAGAACAATTGGGAGCTAAGCCTCTCCCTAAGGCAGGAGATTGGAAGAGTATAACTCTGGGAAATCTGACCAAAGAGGAAGGATCTAGGGATTGTGGCATCAGGGATTCCTCATCAGGACCCCAACCAGATTCATCTAAGTGAAGCCCAAAGTCAACAAGCCTCCATCTAGATGCTCAGGACTTCCAATCTGCTCTTTACTTACTGTTAGACATGAGCAGACAGACAAGGTTTGCCAAACATCTGAGAAATGGCTCAAATATGAAAAACAGAGACCAAGACAAACAAGCCAGCAAGTGGGAGGGAGCAAACAGAGAAAACACAGAAAAAAAAAAAAAAAAAAAAAAAAAAAACAAAAAAAACTTGCAAAAACATGATTGTTACAATACTCAGAAATAAGCACAGGTATTGCATCCATGAAAAAAGAACAAGGTGAGATAAAAGGAACATTCAGGGAATAAAAAAAGAGCTTTTGAAAATGAAAAACATGATAGGAATTATGAAAGAATTTAAAAGGGTTAGGAAATGAAGGTGATAATAAGCAAAATAATGGAGATAGAAAAAAAAGAGGATACAAGAAAATCAATAGGTGACCAATTTAGGACAACCAACATCCAAACAATAAAAGTTCTAGAAAGAAAGAAACAGAAAGGGGAAAAAATAGCTGAATTAATAATCAAAGAAATAACTAGGAAAATTTCCCAGATCTGTAGGATAGGAGTTTCTGGGTTAAAAGGGCTCATCAGGTTCCCAGCACGATAAATGAAAATAATGTGCATGGAGTAATGGTATTGTAGACTATCAGAATTGTAGGGATTCATAGATGCTAGAAATAAATAAATTCCACAAATTAATAATTGAAATGGAATGAAGCTTTGCAACAACTATAGTAGAAACTAGAAGACAACTAAACAATGACTCAAAATTTGGAGGGAAAATAATTTCCAACTTAGATTTTTCTACTAGATTAGCCAAAATTAAATGTGAAAGAATAAAGGAGATATTTTCAGACACAGAAATATCAAAACACTTAGCTCCCAAGCACACATTCTCAGGAAGCTAGAGGAGGATGTGAGCAATCATCAGAATAAGGGAATTAGTTCACCCTATCAGAAAACAAGTGGAAATGTTGAGTTCCCATATCTGATTCTTGTTTAGGGTGAGAAAGTGGGTCACTCAGCTCTGTGTTAAAATGTTGGACATTTGAGAATGATCAGGATTTAAATAGGAAGAGAGAGGGGCACCTGGGTGTTTCAGTCGGTTAAGCATCTGACTTCAGCTCAGATCATGATCTCACAATTCGTGGGTTCGAGGCCCGCGTTGGGCTCTGTGCTGACAGCTTGCTCAGAGCCTTCAGGCCTGCTTCAGATTCTGTGTTTCATTCTCTGCCCCTCTCCCACTCACACTCTGTCTCACTCTGTCTCCCAAAAATAAATAAAAATGTCACAAAAAAATTAAATAGGAAGAAAGAATTCTGAAGTGTTCCATTATACAAACTACAGGGATAAGAAAATTGGGGTGTATCATAGGACACAGTGGAGGGAACCTTCAGGATGGCAGTGAAGGGAGATGCTGGGAACCCCATGCAGGGAGGACGACCACTGAGACCCAAGCAGTGAGACTCTAGAGGTCGACAACTTGACACCAGCACTTCACTGGCCAGCATACCCTCTTTCTTAATCAGCTAAGCTACTGGAGGATGTGCTTCAGCAAAACAGGGATGGAGGGAGACAAGAGATCCTGTTTCTTCCAGGAAAGAAGAAGACTTGAGATTTAGGAAATGGACCTTACTCATGAGAAGACAAAGGGAATTCCTGGGATGATGGTAAAGAGAAGTCATGGGTGATAGTATATGGCAGACCTAGACTAGCCCAGGTTGAAGGAGAACAAAATTCTCTGGGAGGGAGATCCCCAAGGAGGAAAAAGGCAGTGTTATATCCTGGCATGATAAAATTTATGAAATATTATACTGAGATATTTGGGGAAATTATGAATTAGCAACAAAAACTAAGAAAATTTTATTTTTTTTAAAGTTTATTTATTCATTTGGGGGTGGGGAGGGGCAAAGAGGGAGAGGAAGAAAGAGAATCCCAAACAGGCTCCATGATTAGTGTGGAGCTTGACTTGGGGCTCTATCTCATGACTGCGAGGTCATGACCTGAGCTGATATCAAGAGTAGGACGCTTAACCAACTGAACCACCCAGGTGCTCTAAAGCAACTTTTTAAAAGGCAAGCAATTGTTAACCCCAGGAAAGCAAAAAATAAGAAATAAAACAATCATAGTGCCCTACAAAGCTCAGCTTAGAATAATGTTTACATAGACAAATAATGTAAGAGAATTGCTTCAACCAAAGATCTTGATATCACTGTAATGAGACAGTGGTCTAGACAAGCAAAGGGGTAGGTGACATGAGAAAGTAAAATCCTCATCTGTTACTATAGGTCAGGAGAAGTGGGTCAAATTGAGCTACCCAAAATTAGCATTATGTGCATATCACTTAGAAATATGTTGAAGGGTGTATACTAAAAGAAATGGCTGAAGGGGTCAAGAGTAGCTGATCTCTGGGGGATAGGAGAGTAGGGAGACAAGGGAACCATTTTGTTGTTGTTACAAGGTTTTTTGTACTATTTCACTGTGAATTATATGCATAAGTTACTTTAACAAAAATAAAGAATAATTTAATGAAATAAAATAGAGTATATTAAATTTATAAATATTATTTAACATGATGCTTAATTAAGTTTGTAAATGGGGTCAGGTTTAACCAAGGACCCCTAAAAGTAATTGTCAGATTTTCTGGAATTATATATAAAATAATACAGTTTGTAAGTTGAACATAAAAGCCTAAGGAAGGATTAGGTTCAATTAACTTGGCTAAATTTAATATTATTTTGAAAAAGCTCAAGTAACTTCTGAATATCCTTTTCTCTGCATAAAAGTCCTTCTTGAGAACATGAAATTATCTGGTATTGTCAGATTTAAAAGCCTGTGCTGAATGGTAAAAGAGGGAGTGATGGCTGGCTCTGCTCTGGAAAAAGGAAGGAGTCATCAGCTGTGGGCTTTTCCTTAGCATCCACCATTTAGACACTGGGCAGATGGACCAATGCAGGCACCCCAGTATCTCAACTACCCAGGAAGCTGGCTTCCTCCAAGCAGTTCTGCATCAGTTGATCAGAATGGGCTATTTGATCTTGAAGCTCTGTCTGGTCATTCCTGAATCACACAATGTACTAAGCAGCCTCCTCCACAGCTCTGGGCAATTCACAGTGGGATAGACAGTAAGGCTGACAAATTGCTTTCTCAATCCTGTTAGTGACCTTCACTGCCTCACAGTCATTAGACTCTGGGGAGATGAGCAGTAGCTGCTAATTAGGAATAGTGTGGTGGGGGTGAGCACAGCAGAGGATAAGTGAGGATCCAGAGACACGGTTCAGAGACTTTTGTCTAAAGAAGTCCAACCTGAAAGGAAGGACAAATGTTGAATTAGTCCACACTAATGGACACTCATTTGAAAAGATTACAAGAGATGTTACCACAATCAACCGCAGGAACCATTTCCCCCCCATGATTTATAGCCCTCTAGCTCTTCAGCATGTGGGACTGGGAAGACAAAATTAAATAGGCAGGATGGAGGTGCCTGGGTGGTTCAGTCAGTTGAGCATTTGACTTCGGCTCAGGTCATGATCTCACGGATCATTAGTTTGAGTCCCATGTTGGGCTTTGCACTGAAAGCACGGAGCCTGCTTCAGATTCTCTGCCTCCCTCCCTCTCTACCCTTGCCCTCCTCTTTCTCTCTCTCTCTTTAAAAAAAATAAACATAAAAAAATTAAATAGGTAGGATGATTCAAAAATATTGTACTGAGCAGAACTTAAGAAGGACAAGATAGTAAAGATTATGGACTTTGTGGGCTGTATCAATTCTGTTGCAACTGCTCAACTCTGCCATTTTAGCACAAAAGCAGCATTGACAGTATGTAAATGAGTGAGCATGGCTGTGTTCCAATACAACTTTATTTACAAAAATAGACTATGGGCCAGATTTGGCCCATAGACAGTACTTTGCTGGTTCCTGCATTAGATGATACTGTGAAGAGGTAGAAATGCTAAGGAATGAGTCTTCAATGATGGAATTTCAGGTTGTTTGATAATTAGAGAAGTGGGTGAGAATATCAGTCAGAATGATACCTGTTGCAACTGCTGGAGAACAATCCAAACTTGTTTTAGCCAAAAGGAATTTTTCATTTATATAATGAAAATCTAGAGATAGAACTGTTAGGAGCAGTTCTAAATGACTTTTCTATGTTCTCATCTTGGGGCTCACATTCTCCTCTGTTGAGGGCATTCTTGATCAGCTTCCCAGAGTTATAAAATGGCTGCCACCAAGCCTAGGTCCTTCTAGATTCACATCCTGTAGACAGAGCATAGAATTCCTGGCAGAAGACTTGAGATGCACTCAAATTATACTGGCTTTAAGCCAGCTACCTATTCAGTCTCGATAAATGCTAGGATGAGGCTCTTTCTTTGCTTTTCTTCTTTAAAAAGTTTCTGATTACTCTTGAGCCTTATTCTTCCATATAAACATTATAATCATCTTATCCAGCTCCATGATAAAAGTTGCTGGACTTAACTGAAACTGTATTAAATCTATAGACAAATTTGAAAAAACTCAACATCCTGACAGTATTGTCTTCATATTTATGAATGTGATATAGTTCTCTACATTCATTTAGATTTTCTTTAATATCTCTTAATAATGATTTCTAATTTTCCCTGTAGAGTTATTAGATTGGTTTTGTTAGATTTATTTCTAGATTCTTGATAGTTTTTGATATGACTATAAATGTATCTTTATTAGCTCTCTATTTCTGCATGCTCCTCCAAAATTTAGTGACTTAAAACCGCAATAAACATTTGTTATCCTCACCGTTGCATGGGTCGGGAATTTGGGGTATCTTACTGCAAACTTGGATCTCTCATGAGGTTGCAGTCAAGCTGTCAGCAAGGGCTGCTGTCACCTGAAGGTTTGACTGGAGCCAGAAGATCGCTTCCAAGGTGGCCACTCACATGGTTCGCAAGTTGGAGATGGTTGTTAATGGGAGGGCCTCAGTTTCTCTCCTATGGGGTCTTCCTACAGGCTGCTTGGTACCCTCACAACATGACAGCTGGCTTCCATCAGACTGATTCAAGAGAAAGAGAAACCCAGGAGGAAGCTATGATCTTTATGATCTAACCTCAAAAATGACATAGGATTACTTTCTATTTGTTAGAAGACATTAGTCTGACCCATTTTAAGAGCGAGGGCAATTTGGTGCCACATTTTGAACCTCAGGAAGGAAACAAGCACAGTCCCTGAAGTCTGAAATCTTTTTGTTTGTTTTTTGTTGTTGTTTTTGTTGTTTGTTTGTTTGTTGGCAAAGAAACCTCTGTGCTTGTACAAAAAGGGACATTTGCTTTTCCTACTCTTACAATGTGCTTCTGCGAGATACTTGGGTAAATCCTATTAGAAGAAGATACTGTTCTCACCATTGCCCCTGATGGGCTCTGAATTATAGCCACATTGAATTGACATTAAACCCATAGATGCTCCAGTCTTGCTGTTATTCCTTTGCATGTGTTTTTCTCTCTGCGTGGAACACATTTCACCTAGCGTATGCTCACTTAAGCTTTCCCTGACAGAGCCTGAGTAGGATCCTTCTTTATACATGCCCATCACACCCTATACTTTTACCTGCATAACACTAATTACACTAAAATGCAATGCTTCTCAAAGTCTAGTCTTTGGATAACATTAACACAACCTGGGCATTTGTTAGAAATATAGATTCTTGGGGCGCCTGGGTGGCTCAGTTGGTTAGGAGTCTGACTTAGGCTCAGGTCATGATCTCATGGTTCATGAGTTTGAGCCCTATACTGGGCTCAATTTTAAAAATTAAATAGGTAGGATGATTCAAAAATATTGTACTGAGCAGAACTTAAGAAGGACAAGATAGTAAAGATTATGGACTTTGTGGGCTGTATCAATTCTGTTGCAACTGCTCAACTCTGCCATTTTAGCACAAAAGGGAGATGGTTTTCCAGCCAACACTCTACTCTCTGGCTGCAATGAG